>NW_012267223.1:19566307-19580159 GCF_000151885.1 Dipodomys ordii
GGGCGGGCGACTGGCACGGGGCGCAAGGGGGTGCCACCCGGGCGGGCGGGGAGGGCGAGGGGCACTGGGGGGACGGGGAGTGGCGCTGCGATAGCGGCGAGTGTCTCTGACCTGCAAGAGAACACAAGATGGTGCTTAGGCTTGTGGGGCCAGGCGGTACCGGGGACCAGGGAAGGGCTGCCATGGCCACCTTCCTCCCTCCTCAGCCCGCCTTGCCATCCATCAGTCGTCCCCTGTGCTCACCTCCACTCCGGGCCTGCTCCTGCAACAAGGTCCTCAAGATCCTCCCTTGCAGGGAGCTCAACTCCCGGAGCCGGCCCAGCTCCTCCGTCAGCTCAGTGTAGGCCAGGGCCAAATTCACTCTGAGGGCAGAGGGCAAGGGGTGGTGGGCTCCTAAGTCCCAGGCTGCTAGGAAGAACGGCTCTGTCCCTGCAGCTGCACCTGGCCCAATCCTCCAGGGTCCTCCTACTTCAACTGTAGTAATCCTCTGCTTCTAAGATCCGCCTCAAAGGCCACCTCCTCCAGGAAGCCTCCCGCTGCTTCCAGAAAACATTTCTAGGGTTGGGGCAGAGGTTTCTGTTGCAGGGGTGAGGATGGGTGCCAGAGAGATTCCAAGGGACCAGTCAGGTCCGTCTGCGGCCTCTGCCTTAACACAGCTCATGTAGGTGATGAGAATGTTTTCCTCATCTGTGCAGAAGCTGTGATGTCAAAATAGCCCCAATGGGGGGCTGGGAATTTGGCTCAGTGGTAGAGTGCTTGCCTAGCATGCATGAAGCCCTAAGTTCAATTCCTCAGTACCACATACACAGAAAAAGCCAGAAGTGGCGCTGTGGCTCAAGTGGTAGAGTGCTAGCCTTGAGCAAAAGAAGCTCAGGGTCAGTGCCCAGGCTCTGAGTTCAAGAAAAAAAAAAAAAGAAAGAAAGAAAGAAAAGTTGTGCTGAAGCTGGGCACCAGTGGCTCATGCCTGTAATCCAAGCTACCCAGGAGGCTGATTGCAATAGGAGGATCCAGGTTTGAAGCCACCCAGGCAGGAAAGTCTGTGAGAAATTCATCTCTAATAAACTACTCAGAAAAGGCTGGAAGTGGAACTGTGGTTCACGTGGTTGAGCACTAGCCTTGAGCAGATGCTCAGGGACAGCACCCAGGCCCTGAGTTTTAGTTCTTAGACCAGAAAAAAAAAAAAGTTGTGCTGACTTTATAGTTGTCACTGTTTTTTCTCAGAGCACAAATGAAAAGCAGAACATAGTCCATTTGCTGGAGGAGTCCATGTAAAGCATCCTCCCCTTTGAAAAGGACAAGGCTGAGGGATGAGGGGAGAAACAGTCCATCCACAACCAAACAACTCTTAATCCAATTGGACCAAAGCATACGTGAGCAGGGAGTCTGGGGGACAAACCCTTTTGGGGAAAGGCAAGTCCTGGGCATACTTCTGTCCTAGGACTCCTCACCAAGGTCCTGCAGCCATGATACATCTCAGTTCCTACATTTGCTAATGTGTCTTGGGCTAATGGGCCCATGGGAAGAAATGGTATCTTCCTATCAGTCTGGGAGCTCCACATGTGCCCTACATCAAACCAGAAACTCCAAAGCCAGTGGCTTAGCCCTATAATCATAGCTACTTGGAATGTTGAGAAAAGAAGGATCCAAAGTCAGCCCAGGCTGGGCATTGGTGGCTCGTGCTTATAATTCTAACTACTCAGCAGGCTGAGATCGAAGGATTGCAGTTCAAAGCCATCCTGGGCAGGAAAGTCCATGGAGACTCTTATCTCCAATTAACTAGCAAAAAAGCCAAAAGTGGACCTGTGGCTCAAGTGGTAGAGTGCTAGCCTTGAGCTAAAAAGTGTAGTTCAAGACCTAGGACTAACATACGTACATGCACACATGTGTGCAAGCAAACACACACACACACACACACACACACAGCCAGTTCCAGGCAGAAAAGTTCCCAAGATCCTTTCACAACCTCTAACTGGATATAATGCTATGTTAATGGTATGTATTTGTCATTTAACTATTTAAGAGCATGAGATTGGGAGGATCCTCGTTCTAGGCCAGCAAGGGCAAAAAAGTCCACAAGTCTTACTCAATGGAAAGAATCTGGGTATGGGGTTGCATACCTGTCCAAGCTACAGTGGTTAACCTAATAGGCAAATCTCAGTCCAGGCATTACTAGTGGAAAAAAAAAAAGATGGGGGAGGGGAGCAGCTAAGCATTAGAGCTCCTGCCTAGCAAACACTAGGCCCTGAGTTCAAAGCCCCAGAATCACTAACTAACTGACTTACTACTGAATGAATAAAAGAAGGGAGGGATGGTGGGAGGGACGGAGGGAGGAAGGGAGGAAGGAAGGAAGGAAGGAAGGAAGGAAGGAAGGAAAGATTTCATTTCTCTTTAGACCAAGGGCAATGTGAAGAGTGGGACTGTGCCATCCACTCAGCATTGGGGGCCACTGGATACTGATGAAGTGTCATCCTCCATCCACTCAGCCATAGTTGCTTTTCCCATCCACCTTTCCTGCTGCATCTCAGGTGACAGATACAGGTCGTCGCTTTCACACTCTGCCGGGGAGATCTCACCTGCCACACTCAGTTCCCAGGCCCCTCTCTCCTGCTTCTTTTCCTCCCTTGTCAGGAGCCACCCTAGTTTCCACAGCCTGGATCCTAAATCTCTCCTCACAGAAAAAAAAAACAAAACCAGGATCATAGGAAATGGAAGGAGGCAGCCCTAGCCCAAAATGCTCAGCCTCTATCCCAGCTGACACCAAGTGTTTGGGCCAGTCAGATACTGTCCTCTAAGAACTGACTGTCCATCTTCACAAAGAACCTGGCAAGGAAAGATCTGACCTCCAGATAGGTCCTGGCCCCACAAGACCTGCCTTTTCAGTAGGCATTTTTTTCTCTCCTAAAGATACACACACCCAGCTGCAGAGTATTTTAACCATCTGAATGACTCACTGAAAACACTGCCAATTCAGTGGAAAAAAAAATCTCAACTTCATAACACAACCAAGAGCCACACACATGCACTGAAATACGTTTGCTAGCTTCCTGACCACACCTGAGTGCTCTTTCCACCATCATGACTCTAGGAAGAAGGGTTCAGGTGAAGGGCAGCAGTGGTTATACCAGAGTGCCCCTTGACTGTTTAGATTACAGAAAAAAGACTGAGTCTGTCACCACTTGAGTGTCTAAACCCGAGAGGGAACCAGAAAAGAACCATGGATCATTTGAATGAATGCTGATCCCAGACTACAAACTGTGTGCTAAGCTGCACTGTCTTCACAACCCTTCACAGCCGTGCCGCGGTGATTGCCTCTGTTTTACAGAGTAGAAAATGAGATGCACAGAGATCAAATCACTTGACCAAAGTCCTAAAGCCCAGAAGTAGTTGAGCTGCTCCAAAGCCTATGCTACTGACCATTATGTGTACACCTCCCAAACAATCAGGAAAGGCAGGAAAGCAGGAGCAGCGAGGATAGAAAAGAAGAACAAGGAGGCTGGAGACCTTGCAGATGGCCTGGGAGAAAACAAGAACTTCTGCTCCTGCCAGAGAGGGAAGAAGGTGCTAGACAGACATGGACATGCAAGATCAATTAGGAGCTGGCTTAAGGTCACAGAGCAATGGTTGCACAAAACAGGGATTCAAATGCTTGCTTTTGGCACCTCAGCCTGCTAGGCTGGCACCTTCAGAGGAGCCAGAGTGCAAAAGGCAGAGTTGGCAGGAAGAAGGGCACTCTCAGATGTAAGACATTCCCCTCCTTCATTGATCTGTGTTTCATTCATTCATTTTTTTTTTTTTTTGTCAGTTGTGGGGCCTGAACTCTGGGCCTGGGCACACCATCCTGCAGCTCTTCAGCTCAAGGCTAGCGCTCTACCACTTGAGCCACAGTGCCACTTCAGGCTTTTTGTTTATGTGGTGCTGAGGAATCAAACCCAGGGCCTGTACATGCAAGGCAAGCGCTCTACCACTGAGCCACCTTCCCCGCCCTTATTCATTCTTTCCATGAATAATCCAGGGATCTCAAAAACTTGTCTGGAAGCCATCATCTTTGCTATCACTGATCAAACAACTGAAGCAAGGGTTAAAGACCTGAACATCCTTCTCCAGGTCTCTTTCTGTCTCAACCCAGCTTCTGAACCCCACAGGACCCCACATGCTCTGTGCTGCACCAGAGTGGAAAGAACGTGGTAGAACCAGAATTCAGGCTTAGATGATAGGCTTAGACCAGGAGAGTGGCTTGAGGTCTGGATGAAAGGTGGAGTTCGAATCAGAGGAGGCTTGAGGTTGGAAGTTCTTGTGGACAGAGGTGGAATCAGAATTAGAGATAAGAGGGGCTGGGAAGGTGGCTCAGTGGCAGAGCACTTGCCTTGCATGCATGAGGCCCTGGGTTCGATTCCTCAGCACCACATAAGCAAAAAGAAAAAAGCCAGAAGTGGTGCTGTGGCTCAAGTGGTAGAGTACTAGCCTTGAGCTGAAGAGCTGAGGGACAGAGCCCAGGCCACACGACCGGACCCCCCCCAAAAAAAAAAAAGAATTAAAGAGTAGAGTCAGAGGGCTGGGAATGTGGCTTAGTGGTAGAGTGCTTGCCTTGCATGCATGAAGCCCTGGGTTTGATTCCTCAGTACCACACAAACAGGCTGGAAATGGCACTGTGGCAGAAATGGTAGAGTGCTAGCCTTGAGCAAAAGAAGCTCAGGGACAGTGCCCAGGCCCTGAGTTCAAGCCCCAGTAAAAATAAAATAAAAATTAAAAATAAAATAAATAGACTAAATTTAAAATGGTTTTTTTTTTTAAAAAAAAAGATTAGAGTTAGAGATGAAACTAGGGTTGACACCAGGGTGAAGACTATAGCTGTCATGTGAGCAGAACTGATTCAGAATTGGGAGGGAAACACAAATCCAGCATTCCCAACCCCTCCATTCTCATCCAGAGTCCACCCTGCTCCCCCAGCCATCTCATTCTGTGGGAGAATTTAGGGGCTGAACTTTCCACCACCCACAGGCACACCCAGTACCAATCTTCCCGCCTGCCCGACCCTCAGGGAGGGGACCACAGGCACCAGGCCGTGGAGCGGACTTGAGGTTGTGGGCTGGGGGAGGAGGAAGTTGCTTTGCAACAAGCCAGTGCTCCACCACTTCCTTTCCAGTGCCTTGAGCCCTTCACTCTCCTCCACCAGCTGTACCTTGTGGTCCCCAGAGCCTAGCTCTTCGTGGCAGCTTCCAGTATACGTCCACTGTGACTACAAACCATGGCAAATACAGCAGAATCAAGCAGCTACGGGGAGGGGGGGCAGGAGGGTGTTAGAAGCAGGGCCTCAGTTTGCCAAGAACCATCCTGCTTCACACTAGCTGCCACAGCAAAATTATTAATAGTGCCCCTTTCACTTTCAAAACCCACCCCAATTTGGCCAACAGATCACATAGCCGCCCCTCTCATAAAGGGCCTCCTACCTATAAAAGAACCTGAGCAGGAAGACACACCGTGAGTCCCCACCTGCTAGGGACCAGCCGGGTGCCTGCACTGCTCTTCTCCTCTACTGGGCTTCTCAGCACTTCATGATAGGAGAATGAAAAGAGATCTTGTAGGTGTCTCACCTTGCCTAATGTGCCACACAGATAAAGAAGCCAGGAGTGCCTGGGAAACAAGTAGCTCGTGTTGAGCTTTTGTTGAGACACCAGTTTAAGACTTAGTTTGCGAAGCCGGGGAAGGATGTGGAGTTTCCCATCAGGGAACCAGCAAGCAAGGACAAGCTGTAGGTCTTGCTGCCAGGCACAGGGGTTGGAAATGGGCTCAAAGCCCGCCTGGGGTAGCCCAGAGGCTGTCGCGCTCAGGGGCTAATTCTGCATGCACTGGGTGCCTGGGCTGAAGGAGACTTGAAAGAAAGGAAGTAGGGAGGGTGAGAAGCGTGAAGGGGGAGGCCCGGAGCCGCTGATTTGGGGGCATGAGGCTACGCTCAGGGTACATGGGGGTCTCCGACTTCCGTCCCGACCCACCCCACACTGCCCTTGACCTCCGTGCAGAGTTTCCATCCTCTCTCTCCGAGTTCACACTTCCCCACCACTAACCACAGCCCACGCAGAGGCTTGTGGGCAGAGGGAGGGGGGCGGAAAAGGGCCTAGACTGCAACACTGAGCCCCCCACGTTGGGAAGAAAAGAAAGACCTATAGTTGATGGGTTTCCCCTTCTCACCCATGCTGAGCCCCTTTTTCTTACTGGGCTCCCTTACCAAGGAGCCCCCTCCCTCCCAGGACCCTTATCGCCCCCTTGGAGCCAACCTGGAATCCTTATTACCTTCAAGCAGTACCCCTCCCAATCTCCCCTTCCCTCTTACCAATGGATGCATTTTCCAAAACTCCCACTCAGGAACCTACAAGCCCAGAGGAAAGGGGCTCATGGGTCCTGCAGCTCCTGTCTTGTCTGGGACCCTCCCACACCTCCTCAGGAGCACGATGAACGCTCCCCCCCTCCCCACCTTGACACTGCCTTTGCCAGTAACCTCAGAGGCTCTCTTTGGGGTAATCCTTTCCCCTGGGTTCTGGCCACCAGCACTTCGTGGTAAAGGGAACTCTTGCCTCAGGGTTAGACCAGTCTGGCTACACCAGGACCTGGGAAGCCGTGGACTAGGAAACCAGGGGCTAGGGCTGCTTCCGGGCCTGTTCCATGGTGCAGCCAGAACCAGGAAGGGGGGCTGGAGAGACAAACACGTTTAAAGGAGGTGTTTGAATGGTGAGGATTCTTGCAGTCGACCTGGCTGCCCCAAGCATCCAAGCTAAGATAGGAGGCAACTTTCAGGATACAAAAGAACTGGGTCCCCTTCAGACCCCCAACCCCCAAAACATAGCCCCAGATTCCCATGTTTGGAAAAGGGCCTATGTAAAATTCAGCAGACATGGCAGGAGAAAGAATGGAGAGTGGATGCCCACCTTCCTCAGGGAGGAGGGAGCCCTAGGGAGAAGCCTCTTACCGAGTTTTCTTTTTCTTTCTTTCTTCTGCCAGTCCTGGAACTTGAACTCTGCTCCTGGGCACTGTCCCTACCCTTGTTTTGCCTAAGGCTAGCACTCTACCACTTGAGCCACAGTGCTACGTCTGACTTTTTCTGTGATTAATTAGAGATAGTAGTCTCATAGGTTTTCATGCCCAGGCTGCTTCAAACCATGATGCTCACATTTCAACCACCTAAGGAGCTAAGATGACAGGCATGAGCCCAGTGCCCAGCAAGGGCTGAGTTTTCTAAGAAAATAAAACTACCAAGGGAGTGAAGACTTCCTGACACAAACTCTTACCAAGCTGAGGCTTTCTGGGAGTGAAAGGCGCATGTGGCAGGCAGGCCGGCAGGCCGGCAGGCAGGGCCTGATCCACCACAGGCACAGAGACCCACGGGGAGAGCAGGAGCTGGAGGTGCTTCTGGGAGGACTTTCTGGGCAAGGCCCTCAGCAGCTGGGGGGGAGGGGAGGGCTCCCTCTGGCACAGGGCTTTGTGGGACAGGTGCCTTGGGTATGGGAGAAGAGGTTTTTTTTCTGGCCAGAATCAGCAATGCAGGTGACAGGACCTCCAGGGCACATATGGGACAGGCTTGTTCTTAGCACATGATGCCCTGGCCCCTGGGGATCTACCACCCCTTCTCTGCTCCTTCAATAATCTACCTCAAAGCCAGGCGCTAGGGGCTGGGAAGGTGGCTCAGTGGTAGAGCGCTTGCCTTGCATGCATGAGACCCTGGGTTCGATTCCTCAGCACCACAAAAACAGAAAAAGCTCGAAATGACACTGTGGCTCAAGTGGTAGAGCTCTAGCCTTGAGCTGAAGAGCTGAGGGACAGCACCCAGGCCCAGAGTTCAAGCTCCATGACTGACAAAAACAAAAACAAACAAACAAACAAAAAGCCGGGCACTAGTGGCTCATGCCTATAATCCTAGCTACTCAAGAGGCTAAGATCAGAGGATTGCGGTTCAAAGCCATCCTGGGCAGGGAAGTCCATGAGACTCTTATTTCCAATTGACCACCAGAAAACCCGGAAGTGGCTCAAGTAGTAGAATGTTCTCCTTGAGCTGAAGAGCTGAGGGACAGTGCCCAGGCCCAGAGTTCAAGTTCCACTACTAGAAAAAAAAAATCTACCTCATCTTCCTCTCACATCTCTCAGCAAGGACTGGAGGGAAACCTGGGGTCCAGAAAGGTAACCTCAAAGCCAGTACCACATTGCAGCCCAGGAGGAATCTCTGGGTCACACCCCAATGCTGTCAAAAAGTCTTCCCTTGGCACTGAGCCAATTAGGAGAAGCTCCACTGCCCTCTTCTGATAGGAGGAGACTGGACTAGCTGATCCATAAGAAGTCTTTGGTATGATTTCTGGTGCAAGCTACACTTCTAGAATATGAATATGTACGTGTGCTCTGAGTCTAAACACAGGGGCTGAGATGGGCCCAAAACCCTAGCCGCAAGCTAGGTTGGAACCTCTCTGCCAAGCCTCTCCCCTACAAGCAGTGGAGCTGAGGGTCCCACCCAAGAGTCTCATAAACTGGCTTCTCACCTCCAAGCTATCACAGCTCCACCCAGGCCTTTACCTCAGGGTGAGGAGGGAAGTTGGCCAAAAGCTGGGAGGAAGAGAGGAGGAAGTCTTTTGGAAGGGAGGAGCCCTGGGGCTCTTTCCCTCTCTGGGCCTCACGATTTGCTCTCCAGTGAACACGGGGAGTCTATGCCACCTGTCCCATGTCAGGGGAAAGGACACAGGATGGAAAAAAAGTTTGAGCTCTATTTCTCAGAAAGCAGGAGAAGATGAGTCTGGGTGTAGTTGTGAAAGACACCAGACATTGACGCCAGGCTGCCCAGCACTCCCCCAGAGGCCCGGCCATCCGGCTTCTCACCAACATGCTCCCTTCCTAAATCCTGAACCCCTTGTCCCTGGTAAGACGCTACACCATCTTGAAACCTCTCTAAGCCTCAGGTGCCTCTCCATTTTGAGACGAACAGAAAACACAAGTCATGCTGAGCAGGACCAGCTCCCTCCTCGCTAGGAAGGAAGGGTAACCCTAACCAACTGTGGATAGAAAACGGTGCATACCAGATGACAATGACATATCAACAAAGCCACTGAGTACATTTCTCCCAGCTCGACACCTCAAGAAGAAACACGTTTCATCCCTTCCTTGTGATGGAGGTAGAGCAATAAGCACCCCAGATGCCACAGAGGGATGGAAACCAAACTCACAGGGACCTGGGACCCCCACAGGTTAAACGGTTGGGCTGTGACTTACTGATCATCTCCCACTCTCTTCACCCATGCCATGTCCCTCTCCGACTGGTTGGAGGCCAGGTCCTAAGAAGGAAGATGAATCGATCAGAGCCTACCCTCATCCTTGCCTAGACCCCATCCCTGCCATTTCATGTCCCTGGACCTCTCAGGGTTGTTCTCCATCTTTACCTGGGCCCGAGTCTCCTGCAGCTGCTTCAGCTCCCCCTGCAGCCGCTCACATTCTGCCTGGAGCTGCTCCTCGCGAAGCTGGGCCCCCCGGGCTTCCCCCTGTGCAGCCTCCAGGGCCTCTTCCAGCTGCCTCCGCTCCAGCTCACTCACACTCGGTGTGGGGCCAGGCCAGCCTGCTGTCAGGAGACATGACATTGTCAAGCTGGGTCCAGCTGCCTCCATCAACTCCCAGATCCACACAAAATGAAACAGGTGGGAAACAAAGCGTGAGGGACCAAGAGAAACCAGAACAGATACAGGAGGGTGAGAGACGCTGCTATGAGGCAGTGGGAAGGATGGGCCAGTTGCTGCTGATAAACCTTGCTGGAGGCCAGGGAAAAATGAGATGGCCTCCAGTGGCTACCGCACTGTGAGATTCAGACGTCTAGAGCCTCCTCACTGGCCTGTCCTCATCACAACTAAGACAGGGCCATTGGGTGGGGGCACCCTCTGCTGGCACACCCACAAATTGCACTGGGGCAAGCAGACCCTGACGGGAAAGGTTGTGTTTAAAGGGGATGGCAGTGGGAGTAACTGGGGTATGTAGAGTTGAGGTGAATATGGAAAAGGCAAGATGGGGTGATGATTGGACAAACTGAAGGCAATGTGATGGGATTTTAGGTAAACCAGAAGAGTCCAAGGGTGCTGAAACAGGGGCTAGTCAGGGGAAGTTGGAGGTGGGGAAATCGAGGGTCACTGCAATCTCACCATGACTCAAGGCAGGTCCTCCTCTCAATGCCAGGTAGTGTAGGTCCAGGTCAGCACAGGGGGGTGCAGGGGCGGGTGGGGGGCTCAGGCTGGAAAAGGACGCGTCCCGGAGGTCTTGTTGCTGCCGCAACTGTTGCTCCAAACCACAGATCTGTCGCAGGTGTGTCTCCACTAGGGCCCGCTGCAGGAGGAGACAGAGGGCTAGAGGTCTCTACAAGGCCAGGGAGCTATTGCGGGCTTCCCAAACCCAGGACTCCTCCATTCTGGACACCACACCCTGGAGAAGAGGCTCTCAGAGTCCACACTTATACTCCAAGTGGCCATGGGTGCGAGGCCTCCTCTCCCAGCACCTGCAAAGCAGATGTTTTTCCAGAGACTACCCATGGCAAGGTCAGATCAAACATCTCTTTTCTGACCTTAACACAAAGAGCCAATCATAAGAACACCCAGAGCCAGGCTCTGGTGGCTCATGCCTATAATCCTAGCCTAGCTACTCAGGAGGCTGAGATCTGAGGATCTGGGTTCAAAGCCAGCCCAGGCAGAAGTGGAGGTGTAGCTCAAGTGGTAGAGCAAAAGAGCCAAGCATAAGACCCTGGGTTCAAGCCATAGTACCAACACACACACACACACACACACACACACACACACACACACACAGAGTTCAGTGTCCAGACACTGCCACACTCTTAGGAGCATGTAACTTTCATCGGCATACATAACTTAATCACTTGTGGGCTTCATCTACCTCTTGTAGTAAAAGGGGATTGCAGTACCATGCCTACCTCTTCTAATATGAAGGGTGCAACAATTATAGATAAAGGTGTAAGAATGACACCCGGCACACAGTAAGTGCCATATAAGCATTTGTGTATGGAAACAAAGATTTTCATGCAAATGCCCATTATCCTCATCACAGTTCAGTAAGGTTGTTATCATTGCCTCATTTTTCAATGAAGGGATGGAGACTGATTTGGTGAAGGTCACAGCCAGGGACTGGCAGAGATGGTATATTCTGGGTCTGACACTTGCCCACCCACCTGCTTACACAATGCAGGCTGCATTCTGACAGCTCACATACCAGATCCCATCCCTCCGTCACTGATAGCCATTCTTGATAGCCTCACCACACTTGTCTCCTAGACACAGCACTACAGGTTGACCTGGTGTGACCCACAGTGTCACTGTATGGTCACGAAAACCTGGATGTCACACACAGTCTCACTCAGAAGGCCAAGAGGTCATTCACGGATACACATGAACACAAGCAGGGTGCCCACCACAAGCAGGGATGTGACAACGTTGGAAGGCTCACACAGGGATTACAGAGTACCGGGAACACATTGGAGCACCCCCTACTCTCTCTGGGCCTCACCATCTCCCCCAGCTCCGTCTCTAAGTCGCTCTTCTCCACACACAGTTTCTCGTAAGCCTGGATCATCTCCCCGAGCTGTTCTTCCTGCTCCTTATTCTTCTGCAACTGGATGGGCCCAGAGGGGAGAGCCAGAGTCAGGTGAATCCTTGAGTGGGAGCAGAGTGGCATTACCCCTCCCTAACCCCACTCTCAGCACCACACAGAGGGGCAGGAAAGGCTGCAACTGGCTTCGGGAAGACCATGGTCATTTTTGATCAAAAGACCTAAAGGCCAGAGGCTGGGGTGAAGGAGGGGGAGAGGTGAGGTGGGCCAGAAGCTCAGGGAGCTGGGCTGTGTGCAAGACCAAGACCAAGTACTCACCTCATGTTGGAACTGGTTGAGCCGTTGCTGCAGACTAACCTTCTCCACCTCCAGCAAGGAGCCATCCTTTATTTCATACAGAGAGAAGCCATGCTCTTCTCCAAAGTCACTGATCAACGGGTACTGTGGGAGGGCAATCTTCAAGAGGGCTGACACCCACCAGGCCCTAACCCCACCACCGGCCTCACGGTCCCCAACTGTCCCCTTTCTAGTGGAATCCACGGCTTCAAAACTGATCCCTCCAGATTAGCTTCTGGGAACCCAGAGCGCAAATCCAGAGAAATCACATCACTCAGGGGAGACTCACCAGTTCCCAAAAGTGAACTCTGACCCCTCTTCTGGGTCCCTGGATTCTCTGCTAGGTCCCTAGTTCCTGCCACCCCTTTCACCTCTAGCTTCTGACCTTGATCTCATAGACTTTGAGGCGACGGCGGAGTGTGGCGTTCTCCCTCTCCAGGCCTCCCAGCCGTTCCTTGATGTCTCCATAGGCGGTGATGAGGGCAAAGTGGGAGGCGGAGCACATGTCACCTCCCAGTGAGGGGTCTCCAGGACCATCCAGCCACACCTCACTGGGCCCTAGGGCCTCCTGGGTCAGGATGCTGATGTCATCTTCAAACATGGACTCCATGGTAAGTGCGGTGGCCCCCACTGGGCCTCCTAGAAGAGCGGGAACAGCATGGAAAGGGCCACTTGGCATTCATCCCCAGCGCCCTCATGCTGGCCTCAACACTCTAGGTCAAGTGAGAAGCTTGGTATGGGGAGATATCAAGGGGTACTGCCACAGTCCCTTCCCAGAAGACTATGCCCCATCCTCCTCCCGCTACCTCCTTTGGGAAATAAAACTAGAACCGGGTGAAGACTGGATGGGAGACAAGCAGGGACTGAAGGCCTAAAGCCAGCTCAGCTAGCAGCAGGGAAAGGCTCCTTTCCAGAACCCAGAGAGACCTGTAGATAGGAGAGCTGCACAGCCCCATCCATCGGGGCTCCCTCATCAGCCCACTCTCTATCCCAGACCTCCCCTTTGCAAGTACCTCGATAGAGCTGAGGTCCTCATCCCAGGGCCCTGGCACCACCCAAAGGAAAGCCAGTGCTTTTGGTCGGCCAGCCCTAACAGCCAGGCCTCACTGGGCCCCCTCCCAACTTCCCCATTTCCTCCTGCAGGATCCCAGAGTTCAGGAAAAGGAAGTGCCTCCCCATTGCGCAGGGGCGGTGGCAGCTGTCCAGGCGCTCCCAGCCCCTGACCCGGGACCTACAGGAAGTCCTTGGCTGAGTGTCAGAGGGAGCAAACTGGGTGAGGGCCTGGTTCAGGCGAAGAGGCTGCAATGGACAACCCCAGTCTGTCCCAGTGTGCCTGAGAGAGGGAAATGGGGAGCAGGAATGACTGGGAGGGGGGCAGGAATGACTCAGGGCTCCCAAAAGAAGGAGTAGGCAGCGAGGGGGTGCGTGTGTACTTCTCAGGGCCCTGTTGATGAATGTGTCTGTGGCTGGCATGTGGGGGTAGTGTGTATGTGAATGAGTGTAGGTGTGTCACCATCAATGAGCGCCTTTGCCGGGGGCCGAGGCTGGGGGTCGGCCGGAGTGGAGAGGCTGTGTGTATATGTGTGTATGTGTGTGTGTGTGTGTGTGTATGTGTGTACGAGAGCGCGCGCACGCGCGCGTGAGCACGCGAGCGTGAGCGTGGGGAAGGTGCGCACGTTCGGGCCGTGTGTCACGTGAGGCACTATGGGAATGTCCGAGGTGCGCGCGCGCTGGAGCGTGTGTGCGCTCAGGCGAGGGGGTTCGGCGCCCGTGCCAGGGAGTGGGCTCCGCGACCTCCCCGAAGCGGCGCTCCAGGAGCTTGGGGTGCACAGGGCTCGAGCGCAAGACACCCCCCCCAGAATCCCCCCACCCACCCCCACTCCAGCCTCCTCTAAGTGCCAAGGAAACGCGAGTGCCCGGGTCTGAGTAAGGAGTGTGTGCCCGT
>NW_012267223.1:19581254-19592662 GCF_000151885.1 Dipodomys ordii
CGTGGTGGCGCGTGCCGGGGGCGGCTGCGGACAGGGCGGCGGGGGCGCGCGGGGGCTCTGGGGCCGCATATTTGGGGAGGACGTGCAGCTGTTTATGTGGATGAGGATGAGGATTTGGTCTTGTTCGAGAAGGGAACGATCGGCCCTTCCCACTCCGGGCGCTCTCGGAGGAGGGGGCGTCGCCTGCATGTGGGAGTCGCCGAACGCAGGGTGCAGGCGGGGAGAGCAGAGTTGTGTCTAAACTTCGGAAGTGAGCGTGAACGAAGGTCAAGGCCAGCAGCCTCCCCTGCCCCACCCCCAGGCGCCCACGGACAGGGCAAAAGCACCACCACCAATGCCCATCTTCCACCTTCCCACAGAGGTGACTTGAACCTCTGTCTGCCAGACTGTCCGGCAGGAGGCCACGAAGTTTTTTGTCTTTTTTTTTTTTTTTTGGTCACTATGTGACCTTGGACAAGTTACTTATCCTCTTGAGTTAGGCTGGAAATGATTCCTGACTTGTGGTTCTCCTGGGGCAAAGCATAGGGATCAGAACTAAAGGTGCCCTGTAACTGCCTGGGAGGTGTTAATGAGTCATTTTTATTTTCCGGTGTATTAAAAACCCGTGGGTAGAGGCAGAGACAGCCTAGCTGCGGCTGGAGAATGACCAGGGCAACGTGGAGGTCCCTGGCTAGGAAAGCATCCCCAAGGGACCTGGAAGCGGGGCATAGGTGGGTAAGGGGCCTTTTGCTGGTGGTCAGAATTTAGCTGGGAACCTGAGTTCACCTCTTTGCTCTGGTGAAAGGAGGAGGAGGAAGATGAAAGGAAAAGGCTCTTGCTCTGTGACAAACAAGGGCAGCTGCCATCTTTCCCACTGTAAGAAGGCTGGGCTTTAGTTGGCCCTCCCTCCCTCCTGAGGGCCAGCAGGAGCTCTGGACACTCTTCAAAGGAGGGGATTCTCACTGGCTTCTCCTCCTGCTGCTGGCCTGCTCCCTTTTATAATCCGGAACAGGAAGGCAGGTCAGCCACTTGCGCTCAAGGCAATAGCTTTCTCTGAGCCATGTGGGATGAACCATCTCTGGCAATGAAGGCCAGGCAGTTGTCTGAGACATCTGTAACTTCACTCTAATCCCAAGGATGAGGCAGATGTCATCTTTCCCTCCCTCCCTCCCTCCCCCCACTCTTTCTTTTTGCCGGTCCTGGGGCTTGAA
This sequence comes from Dipodomys ordii, assembly GCF_000151885.1. Classification (NCBI taxonomy): domain Eukaryota; kingdom Metazoa; phylum Chordata; class Mammalia; order Rodentia; family Heteromyidae; genus Dipodomys; species Dipodomys ordii. Next base: position 19,582,445 of record NW_012267223.1, read on the forward strand.
CTCAGGACCTGGGTGCTGTCCCTGAGGGTTTTGTTGTTGTTTTTGTTCTTTTTGCTTTTTAAATAGTTTATTGGTGCTAAGTGACTTGAATCTTTCCTGCCCAGGCTAGCTTTGAACCATGATCTTCAAATCATAGCAGCTTGAATAGCTAGGCTTACAGGCATGGGGCTCCAACACTCTGGGCCTGGATGCTGTCTCTTAGCTCATGGCTAGTGCCCTACCACTTGAGCCACAGCACCACTTCCAGCTTTTTTCTGTTTATGTGGTGCTGAGAAATTGAATCCAGGGCCTCATATGTGAGGCAAGCGCTCTACCACTGAGCCACCTTCCCAGCCCCATGGTCCCCTTTCTTAATGATTTACAAATTCTCTTCTGAAGCAGAACATGCAAGATTGGAAGCTAGGTCAGAAAGTGTGCTGGAATGAATTGTCTCTACAACCCTTGATGCACATGCAGTTACCACAAAGTGGACTTGTGACATTGAAAAACCAGTCAATTACTTTCAGCCAATTACTGGCTGAGGCCAGTAGGTGCAAGTACAGACCTAAGTGAGTCCCTTGGTGGGGTGGAGCCAAGTGATTCTGTTCTGGGCTCAAGTGGCTGGTAGCAAAAACTCCAAATAGCAATGACTGACACTGGGCACTGATGGCTCATGCCTGCAATCCTAATTACTCAGATTGAGATCTGAGGATTTAGATTCAAAGTCAGCCTGGGCAAGAAAATCCATGAGACTTATCTCTAAATAGCCAGAAATGGTGCTATGGTTCAGAATGGTAGTTTTGAACACAAATGCTTAGGGACAGCACCTAGGCCTTGAGTTCAAGCTCCAGGACAGGCACAAAAAGAAAAAAAAAAAGGAAATAAAATTGGCTAAGATACCCTAAAACATGCCCCCCCACCCTAAATCTGAACCTGATCTCAGTACATTCTCCTTATTTCTAGCTCTGTTGTTTATGCCAGACACTTGTAAGAGCAAAGATAGTGACCCACATATGACTAGCATGTTCCAATGGCACTTTATACTATACATGGATTTCACAAAATTTCTTTGAGAGGACTGTGGTCTGGCCTCACAACCTAGTTCTCCTACTTATGCCTCTCAAATAGCTGGAATTGCAGGCATGCATCACTACCACACTTGGCTACATTCTAGACTTATTGAATATCTATAATGTGCTAGGTATTGAGAACACAGTGAAATATATTCATGTACAGGAACACAGGTCTCTTTTTCCTTCATGGAGCTTACATTCTGAGAGTACAAAAAATAGACAAATTGGTAATTTTAAAAAGATAACTAGGCACTGGTGGTTCATGCCTATAGCCCTAGACTGAGATCAAAGTTCAAAAGCCAGCTTGGGCCAAAAAAATCCACAAGACTCCATCCCCAATTAACCAGCAAAATGTGGTCAAGTGAGTGAGCACCAGCCAAGAAGAAAGCCAAAGGAGGATGTGAGGCCCTGATTTTATCCCCAGAATTGGTATATATGCCTGTACATGTGCCGGCATGCACACACAGCACAAAAGATCGGTAGGACAATTACAAATTGCAATGCGGGATAAAATAAACAGCAATGGAGCTGGGCGCTGGTGGCTCATGCCTGTAATCCTAGCTACTCAGGAGGCTGACATCTGAGGATCACGGTTCAAAGCCAGCCCGGGCAGGAGAGACCGTGAGACTCCTATCTCCAATAAACCACCAGAAAACCGGAAGTGGCGCTGTAGCTCAAGTGGGGTAGAGCGCTTGCCTTGAGCTGAAGAGCTGAGGGACAGCGCCCAGGCCCAGAGTTCAAGCCCCACGACCGACAAAAAAAATAAAATAAAATAAACAGCAATGGAGCATGGGAAAATGTGATCTGCCTCAGTGTTGTCAGGAAGGTATAAATCCCTCCCAAGAGTCTTGGTATCTTGTCCTGATCATATAAAGGATACACGGGAGAAACCAGGATTATGGCAAGAGAAACGGAGGAGGAAGAGAAGAGGGTAGGCGGTAGGAGAAGGTACAAGGGGGGAACAAGTGCACACTGGTCAGCTTGGGCTATAAATGCTTACAGGTCTTCTCAGGGCAGTAGGAGAGGACCTGTGTGGCCCATCTACTGGTAGGCGAGAATGCGTCAAAGTGGGGCCCTCACAATCATCTTCTTTTGGAACCTAGCAGGGACATACCGTCCCCTATTCCTATAACTGACTCTTGCTCTGGAGAAAGACGTCTTTCCTGGCCCATTCTTGCCTGAAAAGAGTAGGAGGAGGTGGCGTTAGACTGAATCAAGATAAAAGCCAGATGACTCAATAGAAGCCGGCAGGCAGGAAAATTGATTAGCTACATGGGGCAATGCAGAATCTTGGGATTCAGATCTTAGGAAATTAAGGTCACCATGTAATCATTCTGGGCCTCCAAGAGCAGTTGTGCCGCACCTGGGAGCAGTGAGGAGACCTGTCCCTCTACCTGCTCCCTTCATGCATGTCATCATGCATGGCCTCCCAGGGAACTGGTGTTTCAGGGAGCAATGTTTGTTAAGGAAATAGAATTTTGTTTTGTTTTGACAACTCTGTATTTGCCACATATACTTCATCTTCTCCACAGCCTTTTTTTTTTTGTCTGTGGGGTGGGGTGACAGTCCTGAGGCTTGAACTCAGGGCCTGGGTGCTGTTCTTGAGCTGTTTTTGCTCAAGGCTAGCACTCTACCAACTTATGCTACAGCTCCATTTCTGACTTTTTTTTTGGTAGTTTATTGGAGATGAGTCTCACAGACATTTCTGCCTGGGCTGGCTTCAGACCACAATCCTCAAGATCTCAGTCTCCTGAATAAGCATGAACCATCAGTGCCTGGCTAGCCTTGTTCATTCCTATCTCCCAAATATTACTAGAGTCTCTTGGACTTTTCTGCCTAGGCTGGTCTGGCATCATGATCCTGATTTCAGCCTCCTATGTAGCTTGCAATGATAGGCACTCACCACTGTACCTAGGTACAGGTTAAGAAGGGGACTGGCTTTTGCCAGGTGCTGGCATTTCATGCCTGTAACCCTAGCTACTGAGTTGTGACCCAGGACTTGCACACATACAAAAAGGAGGGGTCTCTAACTTTTCTGCCCAGGCTAGCCTTCAACTGCAATCCTCCCAAGGAATAGAGATGTGAACCATTGGTGTCCAGCTTTCAAATAAACTTTTATTTTTTTGCCATTTCTGGGCACTGCCATTTCAGGGACCAGGCACTATCCCTGAGCTTTTTTGCTCAACAGTGCTCTACTACTTGAACCACAACTCCACTTCTGGCTTTTTGGTTAACTGGAGATGAGTGTAATGGACTTTCTTGCCAGGGCTGGCTTTCAAACTGTGATCTTCAGATCTCAGCGTCCTCAGTAGGAAGGATGACAGGTGGGAGCCACCAGCGCCAAACTTAAATTTTTGTCTACCTACTTTGGTAGTGCCAGGGATAAACCTAGGGCCTTGTACATACTCAAGTACTCTACCACTAAGTTATATCACTAGGTTCCAAAAAAAATTTTTTTTGTGCTAATATTGGGGCTTGAACTCAGGGTTTTGTGGTCTTGCTTAGCTTTTATTTTTCAATCAAGGTTGGCACTTGAGCCGTATCTTCACTTCTGACTTTTTGCTGGTTAACTGGAGTTGTCTTTCATATTTGTCTTCTCAGCCTGGCTTCAATCAATGAGCCTCAGATCTTGGCCCCCTGGGTAGCGAGGGTTATCGGCCTGAACTACCAACACCCAACTAAAATATCTGTGGTATGCTGAACCAGGCCTTGTAGCCCAGTGATTTGTGAAGTTGAGGCTGGAGGATGAAACCGAATTCTGGGTACCAGTAGCTCACATTTTTATAATCCTAGCTACTTAGGTTGCAGTTCAAAGTCAGCCTGGGCAGAAAATCTGGGAATTCTATCTCCAATTAACCAGCAAAATGCTAGACTGGAGGTATGGCTCAAGTGGTAGAGTGGGGCTGGGAAGGTGGCTCAGTGGTAGAGCGCTTGCCTTGCCTGCATGAGAAAGCCGGAAGTGGTGCTGTGGCTCAAGTGGTAGAGCGCTAGCCTTGAGCTGAAGAGCTGAGGGACAGCGCCCAGGCCCAGAGTTCAGGCCCCACAACTGGAACTCCCCCCCCAAAAAAATGGTAAGAGTGCCAGTCAAGAGCAATAAAGTCTAGTATGAGTCTAATCACACACACACACACACACACACACACACACACACACACACACACACACACACCTTGGCAGCTGCCAAGGATGCCCCATGAGACTTACAAAACTGAAAAAATTGCTTTGCTTTTGAATTCCAAAAAGCCTTTGCCCAGGGTTTCCTGGTAACTGTAGGCTTCCACAGAGCTCTGGTACACACACAGCCTGTGGAACAGGCACAGCCTGCAAGGCCAACACCACTTGCCACCTGCATGATCTCAGGTAAGGCTCTTAACCAGGTGCTTTCCTTTCCTCATCTGTAAAACAGGACAAAACTGGTGCTTTCATGATGTGAATGCTTAAATTGATTGCTCTATGCAAGGCACTCTGGCAGTTATATGCATAAAATGGACACCATTTAAATAATTGATGAATCCTGTTCCCATCCCTCAAATTAACCCAGGGTTATGGCCATTAGGGTTTCCCAGCACATGAAGGGAAGCACCAAGAGGCCCTGCCATCCCCAGGCTTCTGGACATCTTCCCTTCACAAGTAATGACGCCACTATGCATCAAGCACTGCCCTAAGGTGGTAGTTAAGCACAAGACAGCCAATGTCACTGCATTATGGGAAGATTATAGTGAGAAATACAGCAACAAATATGTGAACAAGCTTAATACACATTTACAGTTAGCAGCAACTGACTCATGCTTAACCCCTGCCTCCAATTTGAAGCTCCAATTAAACAACAAAAATGGATACATGGCTCAATGGTGAGTACTAGCTGTCCTGTGTTGTAAAGCTTTTGTCCAAACCAAGCATGTGAACAGCTAAGGTGTTGGTTTCCCGTAGACAGGTCAATTTTGGTACTGTAGGACCTTGGTCTGATGAATCATTGTTCTGCCTCACCTTACTCATCAGTAAAAGTCTAAGTGGTTGTGACAAGATAGAATGTTACAAGTCTTTATCACTTTTCACATCAGGTTTAGTTAAAAATTGGGATTTGGGGTGAGGCCAAGTGGAACTGCAACATGTTCCCAATGTTTATTGGGGGAGTATGTATATTACGTATTGTGGTGAGTATACCTGGGTACACTGAGAAGTATCTTCTGAGCAGTCTGAACCACTAGTATTCACCTTGAAACACATCATCAATAGAAAAATGTTAGCTGGGTGCCAATGTCTCACACCTGTAATCTTAGCAAATTAAGAGGCTGAGAGCTGATGATCTCAGTTCAAAGCCAGCCTGGGTAGGAAAGTCTGTGAGACTCTTCAATAAGCCACCAGAAAAAAACTGGAAATGGAGCTGTAGCTCAAAAGTAGTAGAGCACTAGCCTTGAGCACAGAGGCTCAGAGACAGAACCCAGACCCCAGGGTCAAGCCCCATGACTGATTAATGAGAAAAGAAGAAAAATGTTCTTGGCTACCAGTTGTGGCATGGGCAGCGCCCAGGCCAAGTTCAGGCCCCATGACCAGACCACCCCCCCCCACAAAAAAGAAAAAAACTGTATCCCAATGACCTTCAAAGTTGGGCAGAGAAAACATTAGAACTAAATTTCTTGCAATCATCTTAAATTCTATTTGTCTTATGATCATGCAATATAAGAGTACAAGTATAACCACACAAGGGTACGAGTGATCAAGATTTTCTGAGGTCAGAAGAGGTCAAAGGCAAAGGTAGGACAATTAAGGTGTGTGTGGGGAGCCCTTTTTATTTGCTCATCATGAATAACATTCCTATCAATGGGCCTGAGGATCCAACTGTAGGACCCTGTTTAAATCCCAAACTAGTGGGTTTTCCCCCCCAAATTTATGATAAAAGGAGTGAAACTCACCCTGAAAACTAGGTAAAAAGCAACTTCTCTAGGATAGACACATAATACCAGTTCATTAGCCTGAAAAATATGCATGCTAGGGGCTGGGAAGGTGGCTCAGTGGTAGAGTGCTTGCCTTGCATGCATGAGGCCCTGGGTTTGATTCCTCAGCACCACGTAAGCAAAAAATGCCAGAAATGGGGCTGTGGCTCAAGTGATAGAGCACTAGCGTTAAGCTGAAGAGCTCAGGGACAGTGCCCAGGCCGAGTTCAGGCCCCACAACCAGGGGGAAAAAAAAAATTAAAAAAAAAGCATGATAAGCAACAATCTCTACTCCCCTCCACGCAGAAAGCCTATTCCACGTGGTGCTTTCTCCCTGCCTCAGAGGGGAGCATTTCCATTTATTTCACATTGTCCCCACCCACCCACCCGTGCATGCACAAACACACTTTCCCCCATCATCACACACTCTGGCTTCTTTCAAGTCACTCACTTCACCTCCACAGAGGTGACACCATCTGGAAAAAGAAAATGAAGCAAAATGTTGAAAATAAAAATAAAGCGGACTTTATTTAGAAGATAAAGGTGGTGGTATCAGTTTTGGTTAATAAAGTTGGGCTCAAGTGTTTTAACAGGTCTTCAATGCCATTACAGACTGGCATGCCAACGGCATTCTGAATGCCAATTACAGATTGAAGATGTTTCAAAAACCAAGATGCTATCAAAAGCTGATGGAGTTGGACTTTTCTCAAAGTTGGACTAACACACTTCTTAAATAGTAAGAGTAAATAAATTGCTTGGTTCTGAAAGTTCAAACACTACACTGAACAATTCCCCTCCCTTTCTCCACAAGTCCCTAGCGCAATATTACAGTTGTCTCTGACAGTTAAAAATTTCAACAGTTCAACAAAGAGGGGCTCAGAGGAACTGGAAAAAAAATGAAAAGCAAAATTAATAAATTTAATTGGTAAAGGCAGCTGCCACTTGTGGCAAACCAAAGCGTAGTTTGATGCCCATTTTCTTCACATTTGCACTGACATCTTCCCAAACAGACGGTAACTACATTCTTGAAGGAATGTGCCAAGACTTAGGGGTGGGGAAGGCTCAGACAGTGAGTGGACAGAATGTATTTTGCATCCAGTTCTTAGGTGGCACAACTGACAACAAATACCCAGACTACGGAAAACCCGCTAACTAAATATAACTAGAAAAGAGGAGGATTAAATGCATAACCAGTGCAGAATAACTGCAAGGCACCATGACCACAATCCAACCTGCCCATTTCCTCCTCTCCATCATTGAATGCATCTGGGAGAAAGCATTAATAACAGCACTAGTCAACTGCTTCCCTGGAACGAAACATGACAAAACACACGGAAGGTTTTGTTTTCATTATGGTTCTCGGTGTACTTTATTCTCCTGCTGTCTAGCTAAGCAGCCCACACAGGACAGAAATGGGTAGCACTGAGGAATGATCAGATTTGTTTTTCTTTCCCCAACATTTCTGCCCCTCCCTAAGCCCAACCCTATCTAATATCAGGAATGGTTAGTAAAGCATCCTTTCCTGCAAGGAACAACTAAAATGGAAAAAAGGCATTAAGAGGACCAGGACTCTTCTCAAATAGAGCTTAGGAGCTGGTGTGAGTTTGCTATACACAATGGAGCATCTCTCCTTCAAACACCTGATTTTTTTTTTTTTTGTACACTGGTTCATAGATCGGCACTTGACTTTGAACCTGGCACCAAAAGGCACAATATCTGATACCCTGTAACAAGAGCTATTAGAAATGCTGCTGCATGGATAGGCAAAACCGAGCCAATCCCACTTACAAATGGAAGGCTTGGATAGAAAGGTGAAGATGCAAAAGAAACTGAGAAAAACTAAGCGGTCATCTTTTGCTACAATGGAACTGCAAGTGGGAATAAGAGTCTTGTTTTTAATCCTCCACCAGGAAGCAATGAAAAAATTTCCTTGGTTTTTTGGAAAGCAACATTTTCAAAATGCCAGCAAACACCTAATAACTAACTGCAAAAACCAAAAGGGGAATCAAAGCTCATTGACATCCTGTCTTATTGCTGAAGAATTTTAAGATTAAGGGTGTCCTGTTCCCTTGTAAAAAGAGAAAATAATTCTCATTTATGGTAATCAGAGCACATCACACTTTAAAAATACTAAAGCGTGTGACCAGGGGAATATTCGACACCATTTTTCTTCAACTTCAGTGGAAAAATATAACCCTTTTCAAGTGCCATTTTCATTTAAGAGTACTAGTTTGTGTGTGTGTGCATACACACACACACTTTTTGCTTTTGTTAGTTGAAGTGCAGCAAGAGACCAATATCACATTATAATCAAATAAGAGAACAGAAGGCCAAGCAGTTTCCAAATGGTTATTTTATCAGATTGTTTGAACATTAAATTTATCTTCATTTGCAATCCAAAGTTACCTGAAGTTTGCTGTTTTTTTTTCTTTTTCATGTGTGTGTGTGTGTATTTTATTGTACACTTGTTTGCTAAAATTCTTTGGCACAATTTTCTGGGGGTGTTCAAACTGCCACGATACAGGTCAGGAGAGAGCTTTGCTTTTGTGCTGCCAATTTTTGAGAATTTAAATTTGGGTCTGGGTTGTGGTTGTATTTTCATTTTTGAAGTCTGTATCTTTATTTGTAACAATTGTACTTTTATTTTTCTATATCCTCTAACTCCAGAGCGATTGTTCTCCCCCCCTCCCCCGGTCTACATTCACAGTTGAACCATGTTTTCAGGAAAGGCGCCTTGATGAAAAGATCAGGATAGGAGCTCTGACCATTCGTCAGTGTTTTCCCTAGTTAAAAAAAAAAAAAAGAAAAACGAAAACAAAAACAAAAAAAAACCTAGAGCGTCTTTCCTTTTTTTTTTTTTTTAAACACACATCTCTTGTGCTGCATCAGTAGACAGAACTTCAGTTAGTTTCATGAAATGCAACATCTAACCTCTTGTTTTCTGGGAAAAAGAAACTGCAATGACTTGAAGTTGAGAATGTGGATACCGCCTCACTCACACACACTCATTCTCAGACTGTAAAAATCCCTTACCCTCCTTCTAGCCAGTACATATATAGTACCACATGGCAAAGGTACAGTGAAGGAGGGCTCAAAACCCAGGCTCCATCTTTCTCCTCAGTAGCAAAGGCCAGGCTGCCTTTTACAACAAAGCACCACAGCTGAACCTAGTCCCTCCTCCTCTCCCAAACCAGTCATTCCATTCGGCACCAAAGACAGAAAGCTAGTTCTAGCAACCCCTGGGAAGAGACAGCTCTTTTGTTTTTTAATAAGCAAGTAAATCCATTGTTTCTCTCTTTTCCAAGATGGCCGATGTTATGGTTTTTACGAAGTCAGTGCTTACTTAAGCTCACTAACAGCTCTGCTGTTGGTGGCTGTGGCTGTGGCAGGATTTTCAATGTGGTGTTTAAGCCTCACTCACTCATCCTCTCATTCCCAAACATTCAGCATCCGTGCACACTCCTCACTTCCGGGTTTTTCAAAAGATTGGAGATTTCCAGTGGGGGTCTCAGGTTATCATCCCAATGGTAACAGATCTAAAAACAGATGAAAGAAAAGGTCAGTCCTGAAATCACATGTACCTACTAGAGTTCAAATACCACAAATTTCTACAACCAAGTGTTTCTAGGTCTGCAAAGGATTTGATAGCTTCTCAACGCCTGCTCTCTCCCCCTGCCCCCACCCCCCCAACTTCCTATGTGTCATCTGCTGGCTCCAACATCTACATCAGAGATATAGATGAGAAAATAATGAAGTTGCTCAGTGGCAGAAGTGTTTTGTAGCAAGTCAGAAGACAATCCTTATTAATGTAAAAAGACAAAATTGAAACCATCTGATCTAAGGTTTGTGTGATACAGTTTATTGAATAGCTGAAGGGAAAAAACACTTTCAAAGCAGGAGTTAAGACAACCTGACAATAATATTCTGTGCAGCTTAGCAAAACACTGTAATAAAAAAGGGGCTAGGGCTACAATTCAGGAACCCTAGCAGCATGGTCCAGTGTTAGATCCCAGCCCCAAGAAAAAGAGGGCATAAGAAAATAAATAGCTGGTTACTGGTGTCTTATGACTATAAATCCTAGTTACTCAGGAGACTGAGACCTGAGGATCTTTTATTTTGGGTCCGGTCATGGGCCTGAACTCTGGGCCTGGGCGCTGTCCCTCAGCTCTTCAGCTCAAGGCTAGCCCTCTACCATTTGAGCCACAGCGCCACTTCCGGCTTTTTTTTTTTTT
>NW_012267223.1:19595682-19605339 GCF_000151885.1 Dipodomys ordii
CTCCAGTAGTAGCTGCATTACCTCATCACAAAAAGGTAAAATGTTAGATTGTAGAGCACGGCATAAATCTCCCACTAATCCCACAGCTGCCAAACAAACCTGCAAAGAATCAAGGAAATAATCTTTCAAGCTTTCTGAAAAGGTTGGTTGTAGGAGCAAGGCAGTGCATTATTACTTAAACCTAATCACTGACCACTATCATTTCAATCTAGAATCAAAGACCACCTCCTCACTGTGATTAATTTTAACAAGCAATATGGCAAGAAAGAAACTAGGATTATCTGAGATATTCACCAGGGATGGTGGTGGAAGAAGTGAGTGGTTTAAGAAAAACAGCTTTGCTCTTTTGGTCGCTGATGGAGTAACTTGGCAGCTGTCTGTCCTTGCATTAGGACCGTCCAGGCAAATAGTCATGTTGTGATCCCTTATCAGGTGGATCCAATATCCTGGTTTTTCATGGACTACTCCAAATCAGACAATCAAGGACTGACTACCTAGGATATAGGAAGCTGATTCTGTCTGTATTACACAAACTATCAGATATAAATGAAAATATATTATTTTGAGGGCTAGGGATGTAGCTCAGTGGAAAAATGCTTTCCTAGCATGCCCAAGGTCCCAAACTTGATCCCTAGCACACAAAAACCAAAAATACAACAACCAAAAACCCAAAACCAACCAACACAACAAATTCACCAAAAAAATCCCCACACAAAAACCAAAAGTAGTACTCTGAAAAGTATATCCTACCTGGTACTCAGCATAATTTTTCAATCCAATACCCAGGAAGGGTTTAAAGGCTTCCATGTATTTGAGGAACTCACTACCCAACACTGTAATGAAACAAAGTATTAGCTAATGACAGCAACCCGGTTCTCCAAAATGTATTCACTTCTTAATAGGTTGTGTGCAGTTATAAGTTAATTTTCCATTGCAAAGGCTGTCACAGAAGCCAAATTTATAACTGTAGGGAGGGCATAATTCTTATGACACAGAAAGAATATTAATGATCCACATAATGGGATTTTACAGAGGTGAAACAATGGTGTGAAGCAGTCCAAGGCACTTCAAAAGCCAATCTACAACACTCCTCTAACCTGATTACATCATCGATGTCAGCCAGCAGGGCCACTCCACCAAGAGTGTCACAAGCCATAGTTTCTGTAGCTCAGTAGTATAGTATCTGATCTAATATAAGCAAGGATCTGGATCTAGGCTCAATCCTAACCAACATCCTCACACAAAGGGAAGCAGCCATTCTAACAACGTAGGCTTTTTATGCCAGCAATAGGTCTGGTCCTCAGGAGAGTGGTCCTTAGTAAAATGGTCTTAGTAAAAAAATTTACAAACAAATCACCCCTGAAACATTCAAGATTTCTAAAATGCTGCTTGTGTCGGTCCTATGTGTCTCTGAGCTTTTTTTGCTTGCTCAAAATTACCACTTAACCACTTCCAGCTTTTAGGTGGTTAAATGGAGAGAAGAATCTCAGGGACTTTCCTGCCTAGGCTAGCTTGAACCATGATTCTCAGATCTCAGCCTTCTGAGTAGCTTGGAAGTACAGGTGTGAGCCATGGGTGACCACTTAGGTTAAGAAGTTAATGTACATTTAATTGGTCCTTCAAAGGGTAAAAAAAGGGCTCCCCCTGAAGCAATTTTGCATTAACAACAACAACAAAAATCAGTTAAGTTTTGGAACTCATTGGTCTTTTCATGCTACACTGAAAACCACAATGTGTTAATCCAAGTCCAAAGCACTATAAGCCAAACAAAGAGAAACCAAGACAACAAAGAAATTAAAAACATTTTTTGGGGGGGAGGGATAGAGTGGGGGGACGGTGGCTGTGGGGCTTGAACTCAGGACCTGGGTGCTATCTCTGAGCCTTTTATTCAAGGCTAGCTCTCTATCACTTTGAGCCACAGCCCCACTTCCAGTTTTTGAGTAGTTAATTGGAGATATAGTCTCATAGGGACTTTTCTGGCTGAGCTGGCTTTTTCAAACCACAATTCTCAGATCTCACCTTCTGAGTAGCTAGGATTACAGGTCTGAGTGAGCCACCAGTGCCTGGCTGAAATTAGAAACTTTCCCAAGAAGAATCTTACCCTAGATCGTATAAAAACCTAACCCCCTCTCCCAGGTCCCTGGCTCTTTGTTACTCTGGCCCTGGTTGTTGTTATATGGAATCCCTCTCCAACAATGATTAAAGCCTGTCCTGCCTGGTCTACTAGGGGAAAAAGAAACATTTGCTTTCTCTGTCCTCAATAGCAAATCTCAATAGAAGAAACATGTTTCAAAGGGAATGAAGAATCTTCTAAGTTTATGATAGAAAAGTTCTCCCCTAAAAAAACAGCACTCCTCTGATAGGTACAAAGTGGTTCCCTATTTACTGGAAGAAGGTTCAATGCAACTATCAACTGACTCATGCCATATTAAAAGAAAACATTCTTCCCTGCAGTCTGAAGTCAGCTCCTAACTGTCTCATTAGTGCTCACTGACCTTCCACCAGTGTGCTGACGGCCATCAGGGCATCCTCTTGCACTCCCCCAGACCCGGCTGTGCTTTGGAACATCCTTAACAGGGAGGCCATGACCACATCAGAAATCTGCAAAGCATCTTGATGTTGTACTTTCCGAAGAACATTCTGTGAAATGAGTAAGAATTTGGGATCTGTTAATTCCAAACCCTTCCAATCAAAGCTCTATACCTTTTTTGCCTCTTTGAAATCAATTAAGTCCCTTGATTTTTCCTTTGGAAAGGCAAAATATACTTTGTGTGCTCAAACCTTGACAGCAGAAATTATCTGTAATCAAATACTTACTTTAATTATCTTTTGTTTCTCAATCTACACATAAAATCATTTCTCTATTACATTTATGCCTATTTGACAGTCTTAATGGAATGAGTTAAATTATTCCAATGAAAATATGACCAATGAAAATGGCATGTCTGTAATCCTAGCTACTCAGGAAGCTGAGACCTGAGGATCACAGTTCAAACCCAGCCTGGGCAGAAAAGTCCTTGAGACTCTGATCTCCGGTTAACCAGCAAACTCTAGACAGAAGTGGAGCTCTGGCTCAAGTGGCAGAGTATTAGCCATGAATGAAAAAGTTACGTACAGTGCCAGGGCTGAGTTCAAGTCCCCTACACATACACATACATGCACACACTCACATGAGTTATTTTAGGAGTTTCTAACAAAAAGTAAACATTTCCTACAGTTTAACCCTTTACTTCTTCCATATATACTTAAATTGTCCTTAGTCTGTTGTTTCATCTAATGTCACCGAATCTTTCCTACATGTTGTCTGAGAATGGTAACAGTAATGATTTAAAATGGAACAAAAAGAGGGCTGGGAAGGTGGCTCAGTGGTAGAGCGCTTGCCTTGAATGCTTGAGACCCTGGGTTCGATTCCTCAGCACTACATAAGCAAAAAGAAAAAAACAGGAAGTGGCACTGTGGCTCAAGTGGTAGAACGCTAGCCTTGAGCTGAAGAGTTGAGGGATAGCGCCCAGGCCCAGAGTTCAGGCCCACGACTGGAGTCTGAAAGTAGTTACACTTCCGTTTATTTGGTGGTTAGTCAGAGATAAGTGTCTCATGAATTTTCCTGCCTATTCTGGGTTCAAACCTTGATCCTCACATATCTGACTACAGTGTAGCTAGGCTTACAGCTGTGAGCCACCAGCACCCAGCTGAGATTCTCATCTCCAATTAATAAGCAAAATGTGGAAACCAGAGATGTGGCTCAAGTGGTTGGGCAAAAAAGATGAGAACAAGAAGCCCTGAGTTCAATTCAAGTAACAGTGCATGCATATGTGTGCACACATACACACACACAACCAACATAATAAACTAGTCATACAGTTGGGAGAGACTATCATACGATGAAGTATTTCCTTACTTCCATGTATACAACAAACTCATCATTCTGAACAGGAAAGGAAGGTGGTGGGAAATTACTCTTCGAATTAGTCAAAGGGCTGGGAATGTGGCTTAGTGATAGAGTACCTGCCTAACATGCATGGAGTCCTGGGCTTAATTCCTCAGCACCACATCTACAGAAAAAGCCAGAAGTGGTGCTGTGGCTCAAGTGATACAGTGCTAGCCTTGAGCCAAAGAAGCTCAGGGACAGTGCCCAGGCCCTGAGTTCAAGCGCTCCAACTGCAAAAAGAAAAGAAAAGAAAAAAAAGCCGAGCCCTGGTGGCTCACACCTAGCTACTCAGGAGGCTGAGATCTGAGGACCATGGTTCAAAGCCAGCCCTGGCAGGAAAAGTCCAAGACTCTTATCTCCAATAAACCACAGGAAGTTGGAAGTGGCACTGTGGCTCAAGTGGTAGAGTGCTTGCCTTGAGCTGAAGAGCTGAGGGACAGTGCCCAGGCCCAGAGTTCAAGCCCCACGACAGACACACACAAACACACACAGTCACAGACCAGTCTTGAGAATAGTGTCCAACCAGCATCTCTACACCATTTTTGAGCTCTGTGAGAACATGAGCTTGTCATACTGACTTATTTCCTTCCAGGAGCTATTGAGAGGGCACATCATACCTGAAGAGTTGCGCAGAGTAAAGACTGAAGGTCATTGAATTGGATCCTATCTGATGTGCTCTGGATATGTGACTATAAGAAAAAAGAAGAAACCATCATTTTCTAAATGCATATCTTTCACTTTTGATGGGTTTGCTAGGACCACTAAATAATCTTACTAATGATAATTAGGTAAAGGAATTAAAAATGTAGCTGAGATGTACAGTGTAAGAATGAGTATACAGTGACAAGCAATGCAAATGTTAAAGCTGTGGTGGTTTTGTTTTCTTGGTACTAGGATTTGAGCCTAAGGCCCCTTATTCAATGTTGTTATGTTTACTTGTATAAGCCCAAGGGCAGCTTGGTATCAGTAGTGTTTCTTTTCCGCATGGTCACTGGCATGTCAAGGCTTACCTCCATCTGAAGCACCTGCTGGAGTCGTTCCATGATGACCAAAGTTGTCTTTTGAACTGCAGGGTAACAATCCTTGGCACTGTTTTTCACAATTTCCATGAGAGATTCATATGCAGAACTCCTCAGGTTGTTCTGGTGTCCATCAGGTCTGTAAGGAACATATGGTAAAAACGTCAAAAGTCTGAGAGGAAACTAGACAGAAGTAGTTTGCTAGGTAGAGCTGGGTGATGCAATATTAAAAAAAAAATCAAAATTTCAAATCTTTTGTGCCAGTATTTTTAACATGGTCTCTAGATATGGCTAAACATTTAAATGGGGCCTGGGAATGTGATGTAGTGGTAGAGTGCTTGCCTAGTATGCATGAAGCCCTGGGTTCAACTCCTCAGTACCACATAAACAAAACACCTGAAAGTGGCACAGTGGCTCAAGTGGTGGAGCAAAAGAAGCTCAGGGGCAGTGCCAGGTTCCAAGTTCAAGCCCCAGGAGACTGGGGGTGGGGGGTGGGGAGGGGGAGAGAAAAAAAGAAGACTGGCACTGCTTTTGCTCTATACCCACCAGCCATGAAGATCACCTTTCTAGAAATTTCCTCCTCCTGTTCATTCTTACCCTCTGATGGGGGTGTTTGTGCAATCAGGAATCCTGTAAACTAGACCCAGGGACGGTGCCCAGGCCATGAGTACTACTTGAGTCATAGCTTTACTTCTGGCCTTTTCTGGTTAATTAAGGCTCTCACAGACTGGAGCTGGGAAGGTGGCTCAGTGGTAGAGTGCTTGTCTTGTACACATGAGGCCCTGGGTTCAATTCCTCAGCACCACATAAGCAGAAAAAGTTGGAAGTGGCGCTGTGGCTCAAGTGGTAGAGTGCTAGCCTTGAGCTGAAGAGCTGAGGGACAGTGCCCAGGCCCAGAATTCAGGCCCAACAACTGACAAAAATAAATAGTTTATGCAGCAAATTTATAATTTTGTGTGTGTGCATGCTGGTGCTGAGTCTTAAACTCAGGGCTCTGCACTCTCAATCGGCTTTTTGTCATTCACAGCTGATGCCCTGTGATTTGAGCTGTACCTATAGTCTCCCAGACTTTTCTGCCTGGTTTGGCCTAGAACTTTAATCTTCAGATCTCAGTACCTATCAATTGTATCTACACACTTCATCCAAAAAATCATAAATAACAGTCACTGATTTGGTATAGACAAATTCATTACTAGAACCATTATTTTCTTATACAACAGATACTGTGAACTGTCAACAAAGCAAAATGAAAAAAATCTCTCTACAGTCAATTAGGAAGTACAGATTATTCTCAGCTTTTAATTATAACACAAACAATTCTCTCTTCTTACTTAAATAATCAATCTTGGTAGGATTTTCACAATTCCTTCAGAGCAACTAAAGTAATGTCCTGTTGTAGTTTCTATCAACAAGACAAAAGGCAATAAGAATTGAATGCAAAGACACCACCACTTTTATGGCTGATCAGTTACCTGTCTGTGGTCTCTAGGAGCTTCTGAACTATGAGCTCAAATGAAGAAGACAAGCAATATGTGGCTGGTTCTTCTTGATCATCAGCTACATCTGCAGCTTCATAAGCAGCTTCAGCCAGACTAGAGAAGGCCTGAAATGCAGACTTAACTATTAGTCCTGAGGGAACTCTAACAGGATTATATCATCTTTCTCTGGGATACCTTAAACAGTCTTTTCTGACCTAGAAACAGACCGATTCTGGTAAAGCACTAACATTTCTGCCAAGGTCATCAAGATAATTTAACACTATACAGTTATCTTTAAACTTTAAGCGCTTATTGCTATTTTTTTTTGTCAGTCATGAACTCTGGGCCTGAGTGCTGTCCCTCAGCTTTTCAGCTCAAGGCAAGCATTCTACCACTTGAGCTACAGCACCACTTCCTGTTTTCTGGTTGTTTATTGGCGATAAGAGTTTCACAGACTTTCCTGCCTGGGCTGGCTTTGAACCACGATCCTCAGATCTCAGCCTCCTGAGTAGCTAGGATTACAGGCGTGAGCCACTGGCACCCAGCTAAGCGCTTATTTTTAAGTCTGTCTGTACTGCCTGATAAGCTGCCCAATTCTATAAGCAGCCAAATACTTCCATCTACCACCACTGCCTACCATTTCATTTTCTACCCCAGGAAGGCTTTTAGATCCACTCCTTCCCCTCCCACACCCCCAAAGGTCCTTAATAAACCACACAATGCCTATAAACTGAGTCAACATGTAGGCTGCCTACCTTTCTTCCCTCTTGACACTTTCTCAGCAACAGTAACTTCTTATAGGTAGTTACTCTCTACCTTGATCAAAACTGCTTGTCCCCAAGCAACTCAAGGAAAAGAGCAAGTCCAGATTGTCTCCTGCTGGGTTGCCATAACTGCTTTAAGTGCTTCGGGAACCAGTCACCATGAGTCAACAGCTCCCACTGGCTCCTACAGTTGGCATCTCCCCCACATTTTAATTGAAGACATTAGAGAAAGGAGATGGTATTCAGAAAAGCCTTCCAGTAAAGTACATCCATTTCTCTTCTACATCTCCTACTTTTTTGCAAATGGCTCAGGCAAGCTCCTTTTCTCACCACGAAAGAAATCCCTTACCCAGCACACATTTGAAGCCACTCTGGGTTCAGCACTGAGGCCTTCAATCAGACATTGCAGTAGGGGAGTCAGGTAGACATCATTGATAGCCGCTTCAGGAAGCAGTTCACAAATTCTGCCCACAGTCCATGCAGTTGTGTCCCGAACAACCACACTGGGGTCTTTCATTAATTCTATTAGGGTAGGCATAGCCTGAAAACACAATAAAGCAAAACAAAGATACAATTCATACTAACTCTTTTTGGTAGTAATGAGGTTTAAACTCAGGGCCTTGTACTTGCTAGATCCAGACTGACTTTTTGCAAGTTAATGGGTTTTCATCAAAGTATCACCAAAGTGCTTTTCTGCCTGTCAGTCCTGGGGCTTGAACTCAAGGCCTAAGTGTTGTCCCTGAGCTTATTTGTGTTGAAGTCTAGTGCTCTACCACTTGAGTCATTAGCAACAGATCTGGCTTTTTCTGAGTAGTTTATTGGAGATAAAACTCTCCTGGACTTTTCGGCCTCGGCTGGCCTTAATCTGTATCCTCAGATCTTAGCCCTTGAGTACCTAGGGTTATAGGTACAAGTCACCAGCACTTTGCTTCCAAAATGCTTTGAAATTTCTATCAAAATAAAAGTGAAACATGATGAACGTTATACTTTCTTCATCAAATACCAGCAGAGTTCTTTAAAGGTTTGAAGAAGTAGTTATGATAGTTACCTTGACTCTAAGTCTATTTATGCCTCCCACATAGATTGTATAAAAGAGGTGTGCTCAGGCCCAGCTTACTAGGTGAGACTGGGTATTAATAAAGCTCTTTGCCCAGGCTGGCTTCGAACTGTGTGATCCTATCAATCTCTGCCTCCGAGGAAAAAGCTACTGTGGTGTTAGGCTATGGCTATGCTAGAGGTAGTAGAATACCAAATTTAAGCACCAGGCTGTGAACTTCTTAAGTTCAGTACTGACACCCGCCCCCTCCTCCCCCTTAAAGTTATAAGGATAAAAACTGAGTTAGGAGTGTCATTTATTATCAGTTGGGCCCTGAAGGCTCATGGTTTGAAGCCAGGCAGGGCAGGAAAATCAGTGAAACTCTTATCTCTAATCATCCAAAAGCTGGAAGTGGCACTGTGTTCAAATGGTAGAGTACCAACCTTGAGCAAAAACTAGACAAGAGCCTAGACCCTTAGTTTAAGCCCAATAGTGGCATAAATAAACAAGTAAGTAAATCCTACTACTCTGGGCAAGAAGATTAAAATTAATTTTGTTACCAGTATTTTTCAGTGTCTAGGTTACATGACTTAAAATTTTAAAAAGCAATAATTATTTGAGAATATTCTGTGTAGATGACTATTTGTAGCTTTGTTTTTTTAGAACTAAAACTACTAAAGCAAAAAAGTGAAAAACTATGACAATCCCACTTTTTTTCTTCCTCATGGTTCACCTGTATAACTAGTGGTTTGAGCTGATTGGGTTCTGGTCCTTCCAAGATACAGCCAAAAGCCATCACTGCTGCATCCCGGTATCGCCAATCTGGGTTCTTGATGTGTTCTTTAATGAAGGGGAGGACATGTGGCACAATGTCATCTTCACAGCAGGTGGACAGAAGCATGAGGCATACTCCTGCAGCTTTGCAGGGGTTCCAGTCATCATCATCATCGTTTTCGTCCTGGTGAAAGAATGTGGCTCGATGTGGTTCAATGAATTCTCAAAAAGGTCTTTGAATACTCCCACATAACTGTAGAATTTAAACCTCAGAGAAGTAAATATAAAATCCACAAAGTTTCATCACAGCACAGCCTTTGTTAAACTAAGATACTGAAGGAGGAAGAGTCTACTTAGTATTATATCCAACACAGTTCTATATCCAGAAAACATTGAGAATGAACCAACTTCAAGTACATCTAATGACAACAATGAATGAATACCATGAACGTAAAGACTGAAGCGAACATAGATTGTTTTCTAGTACTCAAAGTCACTAGCATTGTTCCTTCAAAAGCTCTTTAAAAATATTTCACATGGGCTGGGAAGGTAGCTCAGTGGCAGAGCACTTGCCTTGCATGCATGAGGCCCTGGGTTCGATTCCTCAGCACCACATAAGCAAAAAGAAAAAAGCCGGAAGTGGCGCTGTGGCTCAAGT
>NW_012267223.1:19605789-19610672 GCF_000151885.1 Dipodomys ordii
AGTGGCGCTATGGCTCAGTGGTAGAGTGCTAGCCTTGAGCTGAAGAGCTGAGGGACAGCGCCCAGGCCCAGAGTTCAGGCCCCACAACCGGACCCCAAAATAAAGAAAAAAAAAAGAATCAAAGTGATGGGGGGAAAAAACCTTCTCAAACACCACCCCAAGAAAAATTAGAACAATAGTAACCAAAGCAAAATTCTTGCAAAAGAACTTCTTTATTTATTCACTAGTTCATGACATGTTCTTTGACTTTTCCCCCCCCTTTCAGTGTCAGTCCTAAGGCTTGACTCAGGGCCTAGGTTCATAAGGCCTGGAGTTCAAGAAAAAAAAAAGGATTGCAGTTAATTTACATCCAGCCTCATAGAACTAAAAAAATACCAATCTACCGTATTTTCATGAAGTTATCACAGATAAAGTAGCAGTCTTTTTTGTTTGGGTCACTTGTGGGGCATGATCTCTGCACCTGGGGCCTGTCCCTGAGCTCTTTAGCTTTATCACATGAGCCACAACACCACTTCCGATTTTCTGGTGGTTAATTGGAGGCAAGAGTCTCACCGACTTCCCTGCTTGGGCTGGCTTTGAGTGGCGATCCTCAGATCTCAGCCTCCTGAGTAGCTAGGATTACAGGTGCGAGCCACCAGTTACCAGCTGGTAGCACTCTATTATTAGAAAGAAGAACCCCAAGGACCTTCCTACAAAGGCTGGCTGTGAACCACAATTCTCATATCTCAGCTTCCTGAGTAGCTAGGATTACAGGTGTGAGCCACTGACGCCTGGCTCATTGTTCTTTATCGCCATTGTACTGAATCACACCCTCTGTTATACTGTGACCAATGTAGTACTAAGGAAATTAGGGCAGTGTGTGTGCGTGTGGTCTGTTCCCAATCAAGATATATGATACATTTAAATCAATTTTTCTCCAAACAATCCTAGGAAATCTTCAGACCCAGCACAGCTATTCCTGAATCATCCAGAACAGATAAATAGTTGAGAGGCTGCCAAGTTCCTCTAAGGTAACTGTTGCACAGCAAACCAACACCTAAATAAGCTTCTGCAGCTTACCTAGTAAGATCTGGAAGGCTCACCTGTTTTGTCAGGGTCTGTGTGAGGATGGGAACTAGGTACTGTAGTGCTCCCTTGGCATAAAATTTGCTGGTGTGCTCAGGGGGCCGTCCTTGTTCTGCTGCCTGAAGAGAAACAAAGGGAATTTTTAGACAAAAACCAACAAGCTATAATACTAAAGACGTGTGGGAATTTCCCCAGTGTCTGTACCATATATGTAGGGCCAATAGCAATAGTCAAAGTGATTTTGAAGGTGTTTATTTTTTAGTCTGCAATTAGGGCCTTGGTGCTATCTGAGCTTCCTGGCTCAAGGCTAGCATTCTACCAACTTAAGCCACAGCACCAATCTAGCTTTTTGTTTGTTAATTGGAGATAAGAAACTCATGGACTATCTTGTCCAGGTTGGCCTCAAACATAATCCTCAGATATCAGCCTCCTGAGAAGCTAGGATTACAGGCATGAGCCACTAGCATCCAGCTACAAACTTCAAATTTATATAAATTAATTTAGCATCATGAAACATGTAAAATTTATATAATATTTTAAAAGTACCAAGTTAGAAATAAAATTTAAATTTCAAGTTTTCTGAGTGAATGACTCCTTTTTTTCCTCATATGTGACTGTCACCAGTTATGAAATGATCAGTTCTACAGACTGGGTTGCATAAAACCCTCCAAAACTAAATAATTCAGTATCAAATGTCACCTCAGTAAGCTTACAACACATTGCCCCCTTGTGTTCATAGTGGCAATATCAATATGGACAGTAAGTCATGTCTAATATTGGCAAAAGCATAAGTTGCCTCTCTAGGGACTTTTCTCCTTCATTAGCTATCTTGGATACAAGAAAAATGAATATTTCTACAAACTGAGATATTGTCCCAGCCCGGGCAGAGTAAAGATTTTTCTGAAGGAAAGGAGGCCCTTTTCAGAGCCCAGGTAAAACAGCTCTCCCTATGAAAACACTGCCCAGGCTTACCTCTGAAGCCTCAATGGCCAAATCCATTTCCTCATCGCAGACATTGGACCAGAATTCTATCCCTTGTAGGGCCACTTCATCAATGTCACTTTTCATTGCTTCAATTGTGATCTTAAGGGGGGAAAATTGACAACCAGAACTTAAGTACTAACTCAAGTTACAGAACCTTCCCAAAGACATTAAAGTTTCAAAATACAATTTATAAAGCTAAATCTGAAATAAAAGGCAGAAGTGTTAAAAAAACTTAACAGTAAAGAGATAGCACAAGTCTTAGCACATCATTAGTGACTTTAAAACTCCCAGATTCAAGAAATTGTTTTCATTTTATAACATTAAGTTTTAAAAAACCACACAGATTTGCAAATGAGCAATGAAGAATGATGCGCTGTCATTAGGTACAAGTTCAAAATACTTACTGCAAAAAGAGCAGGACCCATATAGGTTTCCATGTACTGATAATACAAAGACATTATCTTCACCAGATTCTGTAAAGCAGCCACTCGTACCTTTTAAGGAAAAGCAAATTTAACAATTTACAAACTAACAATGTAATTTAGCTTTCAAAGGAAATCTCCAAAGGGCTAATACAGCAAAGGTTTTCATTTCCCCCCAAAATCGACTGTTCCTTTCAACTTTCATTTTCTACAGTTTCTCATTCCATCTGTTTCTTTGCTAGTACCAAAGTTTCAACTACCTACTCAGCTGATATTCCACCACTTGAGCTGAGACTCCATTAGGGCTTCCTATTGGTTAATGAGACAGACTCATGGACTTTTCGTACTGGCTCTCAAACCACTATCCTCTGGTTCTGTCTACTGACCAGCAAGGATTACAGGCATGAGCCATGGGCACAGGCTCATTCCTTTTGTTTGTGCCAATACTGGGACTTGAACTCAGGACTCATACTAAGCTTTTTCCACTCACAGCTGGAGCTCTTGATCCATGCTCCTAGTTCTGTTTACTTTCTGGTTAACAGGAGTAAGAATCTCCCAGATTTGTCTGCTCAGGCTAGCTTCACACCCTGATCATCAGATCTTAAGCCTCTTGAATAGCTTATTTTATTTTTATTTTGTCTGGGCCTGGGCACGGTCTCTGAGCTCTTCAGCTCAAGGCCAGTGCTCTACCACTTAAACCACAGCACCACTCCCAGTTTTCTGGTGGTTACTTGAAGATGAGTTTCAGAGTTTCCTGCCCAAGGCTGGCTTTAGATCTAGATACTCAGATCTCAGCCTCCTGAGTTGCTAGGATTGCAGGTGTGAGCTACTGGCGCCCGGCAATAGCTTATTATTTTTTGGCCAGTACTGTGGTTTGAACCCAGGGTCTCACACTTGTTTGCTCAGCTGGCACTCTCCAACTTGAACCTTGCCTCTAATTCACTACTTTTCTTTATTGGTGCTTGTGAACCCACCATAATAAAGCTGAAGCTCAATAATGATATGAAGATTGAAAAATACTAATTTCACTGGTTTCAAGGGCTAATATAGGCTACAGCAATAATACAGCTGTTTCCATGACAGTAATAGAAAACAGTCATGTGTATAAACTATGGCATTAAAATGGCAAATGTGATTAAAAACCCTATCCTCTTAAATAATTTAAGAGAAGAGGTGCTTCAGTTATGTATATCAAAGAATAATTTTTCCATATTGGCCAAATGTTTCTTTTTTTTTTTTTGGTCAGTTGTGGGGCCTGAACGCTGTCCCTCAGCCCTTCAGCTCAAGGCGAGCGCTCTACCACTTGAGCTACAGCGCCACTTCTGATTTTCTAGTGGTTTACTGGAGATAAGACTTTCATGGACTTTCCTGCCCGGGCTGGCTTTGAACCATGATCCTCAGATCTCAGCCTCCTGAGAAGCTAGGATTATAGGCATCAGCTACCGTTGCCCGGCTTAGCCAAATGTTTCTTTAATCCACTAGTGCCATATATTTTAAACTATACGCGGAAGTTCGTATTTCCTAGCCAAGATATAAAAGAGGTAACTTTTAATACAAACTCATACATACCCTTGTATCTGGACATTGTGTGGCTTCACAGACCACCTGCATAATAAAGTGCCTTTCAGACTGCAGAAGAGTAAAGACAAAAAGTATTAGGAAAGGATACACAGTACACCAGAAGACCTCAAGACTCTCCAAGGAAACCCTGTCATCGCCTGAGGTCCCCACATAACTGATACAATCTAACAGGTCTTCTTTAAGGCAGTTTTGTTACCAAGAAAGCTATGAGTTTGTCTCCAGTGCCTACAATATAACCTGCTCTCTAAGGAAGTCCCTGTCTCTTAATTTAGAAAATGACCTTCACAAACAAGATTTCAGGGAAAGAATAGACAAGGAAACCAGGTCACAAAAATTGCTGGCTAAAAGAAAAAAAACAAAAATCTACATCTAGAAAAACCCATTTCCTTTTTTTTTTAAATTTTAGAAGAATTAAAAACTACTTTAAGATACCAAATTTGCTTGGAAGAACTAAGTGGTGAACCTTGCTAAATCTGTAATCTCAAAGGGCCACCCTGCTGCTTTCTAATAAAAACTGTAGCTTCTCAGATTTCCTGGCTCTATTACTCTAAGATCAAGAAATGGCAAAAATCTGAGCCAAGACACCAACAAATCTAAATACATCAGTTCCATCTCTGGGTATAGCCAAAAAGAATCTGTACATCTGTGTTCCTAAAAACATTAAACATAGCCTTCTACAAAAAGGTGAAAGCCACCTAAACAACTGTCAATTAACAGAAAACGGTACATACAAAGGCCTATCACTCCATCTTAAAAATAAAATTCTGGGGCTGGGAAGGTGGCTCAGTGGTAGAGCGCTTGCCTTGCATGCATGAGGCCCTGGGTTCGATT
>NW_012267223.1:19612432-19639466 GCF_000151885.1 Dipodomys ordii
CCCCCCCCCGCCCACTTGCCCAGATCCTGAGGCTTGAACTCTGGGTCTGGGTACTGTCTCTGAACTGTTGTGCTTAAGGATAGAACTCTACCACTTGAGCCACAGCACCACTTCCAGCTTGTAGTTAATTGGAAAGCAGCTTGTAGTTAATTGGAAAAGTCTAACAGACTTTCCTCTTTCCTGCCTGAGCTGGCTTTGAATAGCAATTCTCAGATCTCAACCTCCTGAGGAGCTTACAAAAGTGAGCAATGGGCACTTGGCCCCAGCCACAAGTTTTTTTTTTTTGGTGCCAGTCCTTATGATCTGGGCACTGCCCCTGAGCTTTTTCTGTTCAAGATTAGCACTATACTACTTGAACCACAGGCTCCACTTTTGGCTTCTTAGTGGTTAATTGGAAACAGGAATCTGTTCTGCTCCAGTTGGCTTTAAACAGGGATCCTCAGATCTCAGCCTCCTGAGTAGCTTTAATTTTTCATTATTAACTTCCTTTTCTTCACAGTATTATTTGTAATTTGATGAGGTCTAAATTAACAAACAAAAGTTATTATCTTCAAAACACTGAAGCAGCCTGTTTTTCATTTTTCTTCTTGATTTGACAAAGAAATGTTTGTTTTTTTTGGGTCGGTCATGGGGCTTGAACTCTGGGCTTGGGCGCTATCCCTCAGCTCTTCAGCTCAAGGCAAGCGCTCTACCACTTGAGCCACATTCCACTTCCGGTTTTCCAGTGGTTTATTAGAGATAAAGAATCTCATGGAGTTTCCTGCCCGGGTTGGCTCTGAACCGTGATCCTCCGATCTCAGCCTCCTGAGTAGCTAGGATTACAGGCATGAGCCACCAGCGCCCGGCTTGACAGAAATTCTGTTATACATGTCATAACTAGAAGGAGTGAGAAAGTATACAGATTAGAAACATCAGGCAAGCACTTACTATATCTTGGCAGATGTAACCGATAGCTTCCAATGTTGACTCTTTCATGTGTTCTGTGCTATTGGGGTTTGTAACATTAGCCACTAGTTGAGGAATGAGTTCTGGCCACTGGTTTACTGGTATTTCTGCACAAGCAATACCAGCCACACACTGGGAGGCAGAGCTAGGCCGGTAAGTTTCTGTGCCCAAAGTCTGCAAAACCTGAGGGAAAAATGGGACAAAACATCAACTTGTAGCACTAACACCAGTGCCTGATTTCTGTTCTCCCTACCCCACACAAAGCCAACTACAGTACCAGCAATAAGCATTCTCAACAGAGGCAAACCATCCCTTACCACCAACTGGAACTGTCTAAAAACACCCCATATCAACAGTCATATAAGTAAGAAACTAGGAGGGGGTGGGGGGAAAACGACAAAATTCATCTTCCAGGCTCCTTGGTGGATTGTTTTGTGGGCACTAAGGCTGTGACTAGGGCACTCAATGGGCCTGATGCACAATACGTCACTCTCTATCCTGGTTCATAGTGGCATGAGAAACAAACCTACTTTCTGGTCACAAACCGTAACACGGAAAGGCCTTACTCAAGCAGTGATACTAAAGGAATAGCTACTCATACTACAAAAAACTAAGAGCTAAGCTTTATTTAACTTCTAGTCTGAAAGAATTCATTCTAGGGGCTGGGAAGGTGGCTAGTGGTAGAGTGCTCGCCTCACATATATGAGGCCCTGGGTTCAATTCCTCAGCACCACATAAAAAAAAAAAAAGCTGAAAGTGGTGCTGTGGCTCAAATGGTAGAGCGACAGTGCCCAGGCCCAGAGTTCAGGCTCCAGGACCAACCCCAAAAAAAGAATTCATTCTATTTTCTATTTGTTTAAGAACCAAAGAACTGGTCTCTAACACCAACAGAAGTGGTAGTCACATGCCAACTGGAGATCCATTTGTCATTAGGCACATCTCGAAAATGGTAACCACAAAAGCATTTATTTAAGAGCTTTGTGAAGGTGCAAATTCAGATAAAGTATGAAGCCACAACTGACTCAGAGTTAACCATTACCATGATCAGCTAATTTAGTCCATGAACTCACTAAGAATCACTAGTCCCATCAAAGGCAAACAGTTAACTGTTCCTGGCATGAGCACAGGACAAAGAATAGCTGTCAGACATTCAGGCCAGCTCTGCTGACTG
Organism: Dipodomys ordii; assembly: GCF_000151885.1. Lineage (NCBI taxonomy): Eukaryota > Metazoa > Chordata > Mammalia > Rodentia > Heteromyidae > Dipodomys > Dipodomys ordii. The sequence continues at coordinate 19,614,549 of NW_012267223.1, forward strand.
GGTCAGGTCACTTAGTCGTCTGCTTTGTAGCTATTAGCTAATAATGAACCTCCCCCCACCACTTTTTTTTTTTTTTTTGCAGTTCTGGGATTTCTCTTATTCTGTATTCCTTCATCTGTCTCGGCCCACCTAGACAGCTCCACCTAATAACCAACAGTTCTTTGTGAATAAAAACTATGTCAAAGATAGGAAGGTAGTGAAGGGAAAAAAAGTGCCAAATTCTTCAAAATGTCACAGGCTGGATATTAGCACAAATATAATTAAAGTTCTAGTCCATAATGCCTTTCAGAGAATCAGGCAGATTGAATCTGAAAATTTATCTGACAAGTAAAAACTGTATTTACTTATGAGGTACCACGTGATGCTGCAATACATGTGTGCACTGTATGAAGTTCAAACAGAGGTAAGCATCTCTGTAGTGAAGCATTTATCATTTCTCTAGTGAAACACTCAATCTTTTTCTAGCTTTTTTTAGCGTATGGTGGTCCTGGGCCTTGAACTCAGGGCTGGATGTCCCTGAGCTTTTGTGCTCAATTCTAGCATTCTACCATTTCAGCCACAACTCCACTTCTGGTTTTTTGCTGGTAGAGTCGCAGACTTTTCTGCCCATGCATGAGCTATATTCATCCCTGCTCTTCTGGTATAATTATCCCACTGTATAATAGGACTCCAATGTTATTGCCACTTAGCAATAACTTAGCACCTTGCACCAAACTTTCCCCATCCCTATTTGTCCTTAGTCCCAACTACTTGGAGGGCTGGGCACTGGTAGCTCACATATGTAATTCTAGCTACTCAGGAGGCTGAGACGTGAGGATTATGGTTCAAAGCAAGCCCAGAGAGATAAATCTGAGGCTCCCCAACTGCCTGAAAAACCTGAATGGAAATGGTGTGTGTGTATGTGGTTAGAGTGACAGAGTGCCAGCCAGCCTTGATCAAAAGTGCCAAGCAAGGACTTCAGGCTCTGAGATCAAGTCCCTGTTCAAAGAGAAAAAAAAAAAAGCTTGCTCAATTGCGTCTCAATAATATCTGGAGTTTTAGGGGCTGGGAAGGTGGCTCAGTGGCAGAGTGCTTTTGCATGCATGAAGCCCTGGGTTCTATTTCTCAGTATCAAATAAGCAGAAAAAGCTCGAAGTGGCGCTATAGCTCACATGGTTGCCTCTTCAGCCTTGAGCTGAAGAGCTGAGGGACAGCACCCAGGCCCAGAGTTCAGGCCCTGCAACCAACCAACCAACCAACAAAAACCTATCTGGATTTTTAAAACACAACTACCAGCACTGTATGAATTTCGTAGGAAAGGAAAGATCAAGGTTAACTGCCAACTTAGTGAGGCATTACTGTATTGCCTAGACTGGTCATGAACTCCTAAAGGTCAGGTCAAGTGATCCTTCTGCCTCAGCCTCCTCAAGTAAACTAGGATGACAAGTGTGTGCCACAAGGCTTGACTCATGGTAATTATTTTCATATATACTCAATCACACCCATGTTAAGAGAGATGTGCCATGGCTGGGTGCTGGTGACTACCACCTAATCCTAGCTACTCAGGAGGCTGAAATCTGAGGATCATGGTTTAAAGCCAGCCCAGGTAGGAAAGTCAGTGAGACTATCTCCAATTAACCACCTGAAAACTGGAAGTGATCCTGTGGTTCAAAGTGATAGAACACTAGCCTTGAGCAAAAAAGCTCAGAGACAGTGCCCAGGTCCTGAGTTTAAGTCCCACAACTGACAAAAAAGAAAAAAAGATTTCCAGGGTTGGCATACACTTCATTTATGCCAAAGAGCTGAGGGGAGAAAGCTAAAAAATCATCACATAAATAGATCTAATGTGGAAACAGCTATACATACTCCAAACAAGATTTGATGGATTTTTTTTGTTGTTGTTGGTCATGGGGCCTGAACTCTGGGCCTGGGCGCTGTCCCTCAGCTCTTCAGCTGTAGACTAGCACTCTATCACTTGAGCCTCAGCCCCACCTCCAGCTTTTTCTGCTTATGTGGTGCTGAGGAATCGAACTGAGGGCCTCATTCATGCAAGGCAAGCACTCTACCACTAAACCACCATCCCAGCCACGAGGATGGATTTTTTTTTAACTTTAATTTCTTGTTATGGGCACCTCAAAGTACAACTAGGAAAAGAAATACACAGAAGGAAGATAAGCATTTGCTTTAAGGGCCACTACCTAAAGCTAATACCTAGAACCAGGAAACAACAAATGATTGATGTGTAGCATTATAAAACCTAGGAAAGATTATGACTGTACAGATATTTACTTCCCATCCTGAGCCATACCCTTGTTATACAGGGCAGTAATGAACTTCATTAATTAAAAACAAAAACGTAAACTTGTCTATGTAATATTTTGAATCATTTGCTTCAACTAGAATTATGGATTAGTCATTAATTATGGATTTGTAATTTAACAAGTCACAAGAATGACATGAGGTAAAACATTTTCTCCAAAACATCACCTCATGTTCCAAACACCTTGGAAAAAGTCAGGTATTTCTTTCTTTCTTTTTTGGAAGGTTGTGGGGCCTGAACTCTGGTTCTGGGCGCTGTCCCTCAGCTCAAGGCCAGCACTCTTACCACTTGAGCCACAGTGCCACTTACAGCTTTTTCTGGGTAAGTGGTGCTGAGGAATGGAATCCAGGGCCTCATGTATGCGAGGCAAGCACTCTACCACTCAGCCATCTTCCCAGCCCCAAAGTCAGGTATTTGTAAAGAATGTTTTTCATTATTTATTAAATAAATAAAGAAGCAAAACATCACTTAATTTTTGGACTTTGTGTAACTGTGCGTTAAGTCCTATCTACAAGGAAGTGGAGGTATGGCTCACGTGGTAGAACATTAGCTTTTAGGAAAAAAAGCCAAGCAAAGATACAAGGCCTTGAGTTGAAGCCCCCATATTGGCACAAAAAAACAAAATAAAAAACAGAACCATCAAAACCATCCACAACATGAACTATCTGTAATCTTAGCTACTTGGGAGGCTGAGAATAAGAGAATCAAGGTTCACAGGAAGGTCCTCCTTTTCAACCCATGGTTGGACACAATGGCATACATCTATTACAAGCTACATGGAAGCCCAAGATTGGGAGAACTGCAGTGGCAAAGTGTGTGAAGCCCAAAGTAGGTGACAGCTCAGGCCTGTGCCTATCCAGAAAGTAAGATCCAATTCTAAAAATAATCAGTGAAAAACTTGGCTGGAGACATGGCCCAATAATACAGTGCCTATCTCATGAAGCCTTTGGTAGAAACTCCTAGTACTGGCCCAAACAAAAAAACACCGAGCCTTACTCTAGAGCTTTCAAGACAGAATTTCCAGAGCACTTGAAAACATATTTTACCCTCATAGATGCTTTACACATTAGGCACATGTTAGACAAGTGAGCTTAAACCCTTCGCCTGTGTTTTTCCTGTTTTTTTTTTTTTAATTTGTTTTTGGTCAGTCATGAGGCTTGAACTCAGGGCCTGGGTGCTTTCCAAGTTTTTTCACTAAGGCTAGCACTCTACCACTTTGAGCCACAATACCACTTCCAGTTGTCTGATGGTTAACTGGAGCTAAGTCTCATGGACTTTCTTGTCTGGACCTGCTTTGAACCATGATGCTCAGATCTTAGCCTCCTGAGTAGCTAGGAAAACACATGTGAGCTATTGGTGTGCAGCAAACCTTCACCTCTTTTTTTTTTGGGGGGGGGGGATCTGGTTGTGGGGCCTGAACTCTGGGCCTGGGCGCTGTCCCTCAGCTCTTCAGCCCAAGCTAGCACTCTACCACTTGAGCCACAGCACCACTTCCAGCTTTTTTTTTCCTGCTTATGTGGTGCTGAGGAATCGAATACAGGGCCTCATGCATGCAAGGCAAGTGCTCTACCACTGAGCTACCTTTCTAGCCCAAAACCTTCACCTCTTGAAGTATGTTGTTCGCTAGGTAGTTTGGCTATTCAGTACCAATTGTATAATACTCAAAATAGATCCAACAAAAGTTTCTTTTCGAAACTGCTGCAGGTTACCTCAGTTATCAGAAAAAGAATTTTGATCCATCAATGGGTAAACTGAATTGACAGATTTCAAATCAAGTATCTTTTTTACCTTTAGGCTAAGTTCAGGTTCCAAAAGCCTATTTCACTACCAAGATCTCTCCCTGTGGAAGACAAATGACAAACTTCTCTTTAATCTCACAGGCATCATGACCAAAAGAAAGTTACTTACATAGTTTTTGACTTCTCGTCGAGCATTAGCATCAATAGCAAGCCACCTTTGCTGATATTGTGCCTTAATATCTGGATCTTTCGAGGTCAAAGAGTTCTTGATTTGTAGACCAGCTGCAACTCTGGCAACCTGACTGTTTCCTGGATTTGCCAGCACTCTGGACAGTTCCACAAGGAAAGTGGGCTGCCAAGAGGAAAACAACTTTTTAGAGCACATCATGAACATCTGGGAGAACTGCAAAATATCAACTCGAAGATTAATATGGAGACACATGTATATAGTCCTAGTAGTCAGGATACTTAGGTGAGTAGATGGCTTGAACCCTGGAGCCTGAGGTCACGCTGGCAACCTAGCAAGACTTCAGCACAAAAACAGAAAAAAAGTTCATACAAAATGTTACTTGTTATATGGGGAAGCTGTTCATCTCTTGTAACCCAGGACCTATGAAGATGTTTTCCTACTAAGATCCTCCTCAGTGCCCAAATCATCACACTAGACACCCAAAATTAAAGCAAGTTTGACAACCTTGTAGTCAGTAGATTCTATGTATAATGAAGTTTCCCAAGTACTTACAACAATGCCTAGTACTCAATATGTGTTGAATGAGACAGGTATAAAAAAATGTTTTTCTTTTAAAATTTAGTCCAAAAATAATTTTACTCAGGATGGCTTCTGATCTAATGGAAGCATGAGACTTTGATCACCTAAGCTTTTACAGATTAGTGGTGTGTGTTCAACAAAAGAACAATGGAAAGGTACATTTATAAGGAAAAGTGGTAACTGTTCAGAAACTAGGAGGAAATGAAGATAAAATAGCAGACAAGTTTTTTTTCAAGGAAAATGATTTTATATTGCATAGCCAACAAAACACTAAAGGCTCCTATACATTTTGAACTCAATCTTTTGTAATACACAAAAGCTTTTCCACATACACAACCTTTTGTACAGAAACCACTTTACTTAAAAATTTTAAGCTACCCATTCCCTTCCCCCTACCGAAATGATTCCATCCAGACAGGAAAGTTAGAAAAGCCAAAAGCAGATACATTTGCTTACCATTAACAAGTCCTACAAGCACAGAGACAATGCCAAAAGTTTTACTAGCCATGTACTGCTAAAGAATGTCAGGAGTAACAAAAGGCCCTTGCAAATTAGCAAAAGCAGAAACAAGAACATACTCTAAATGGAACCATCAGTCTATCCTAGCAGAAATTTTTTGAAGGAAAAGTTACAGATTAAAAAAGGCTATTAAAAACTAGTATACATTATTTAAAAAACCATAAAATAGATCCCGTCACTTTGTTTTTGTTATTTTGCAAAGACATCACAAAGGAACACATCTGGTTACAGTGTTACTGCTACTTAGTACCTTTAAGAGTTCAAGTACTCATCTATCCTTCCTTCTGCTCTTCATCACCCCAACAGGAAACATTCCTAAAACCAAACTGTTTCAATCTATCTTACATTTCTCTACACAAAAATCTGGTCTCTAGTGGATCTAATCTCTCCCTTTTCTGTACCCCTTAAATTTGGAAATATGAAAAACAAGGAACTCCATCGTGATTTCATCAGGAAATAGGCCTGATCTCAAGGATGAGCTTCAGTCTGTTGTCTGGGTGCAGATCCCTAGTGATTAGGTCTTTATTCATCGAAATCCGTACATAATACACACACACATTCCAGAAGAGTAATAACCAGGCAGGAAAGGGGGAAAAAAAAATTAGAGGTTTAGATTTGGAGGAAGGCAGGTGCCAGGCCTGGCCATGAGCACACATGGAGGAGCAGGGGAAAGATCTGAGAAGTAGGTGGAAACAATCACAGGGGCCACGGGACAGGAAAGAGAAACCGACACTGGACAGTACAGGGCGGGCTGCCGGGCCAGGAGCTTCCACATGGCCCCTAGGCCCGGCTCCCCCGCCCCCACCCTTGCTGAACACGCAGCGCCGTGCAACCTAACTTCCCTTCCCTCCCTCTTTCTCCCTCCCGCTGCACCGCCGCCCTCAGGCTGAGCGGCGATTGGACGGTGGTCACCCCGGCGCGCCGCGCCATTGGCCAAACGTGGAGCCCGGGGCGGGACACACCCACCGGCTTCCCGATGGCGGGGTTAGGTTGGATCGGGCTGGGGGGGGGAGGGGGACGGGATGGGGCGGGGTGGGTTCCCGAGGCCTGGGCCTCCGGGAGGGCGGGAAGGCCCGCACGCAGGGATGGGGACGCGGCGGGATGGGGCGCGGCGGGGTGGCACGCACCAGGTTCTCTACGGCCGCACGCTCCAGGAACTTCTGCGCTGCTTCCAGCTCCAGCCGGTCTAGGAGGGGGGGAAGGAAAGTGCGAGAGGGACCGGGGTCAGAGGGGCCGGGCTCCCCTCCCCCGCCCCAATCACCTCAGCCCGACCCCCGGTCCCCGCGTCCTACCCGGAGACACGGTCTTCTCGAGGATGGTGATCAGTTCCATGACGGAGGTGGCGGCGGCGGCGACTCCTCCCAAGACGACGGCCCGGCCTCTCGGGCGGCGGCTCCAACTGGGGATGGGGGTTGGGGGTCGGGTGGGAAGGGAGGGTGGGGTGGGGGGCGGGGGTCACCACAAGCCCATTCACTGGCTCCCTCAGGGCAGGCGCTCGGGTTCCCCTTCCTCCCCTTTCTCCTTCCTTCCGCCTCCTAAATGTGCTGCTGGCGGCGGCGGCGGCGGCGGCGGCTGTTCCTCTGGCGGCGGGGGAGGGACCCCGGGGGCAGCGCGGAGCGCGGCTGGTGCTCGGGTGGCGGAGGGAGAAAGAAGGAAAGGAGGCAGTAAGTGAGGGGCGGCTCGCAGGGTGGGAGAGGGAGGGAGGCGGAGGGATATCCGGGCCGGGCCTCGCCGAGGCGGCACCGCGCTCCGCGGTAATTGGTTGTCGCCGTGGCCACGCGGAATCCCCAATTGGCCGGGCAGTGAGCGTTGAAGGGCCGCCGTGCTCTCATTCGTCCGCGATTTTCAAGGCCCGGGTTGGCTAGGCAGTCAAAGGGATGGGACGCACGGATTGGCTGAGGGGCGGGACATTGGGGTGGGGCAGGTGGGATCCGGCCGCTGATTGGGTTGGCCTGGTAAAGGCCTTGCGCTAAGACCGGCTGATCCTTGAGAGGAGGGCGGGCGCAAGGCAAGATCCCGAGCCCTCCCGATTGGATGAGCTTACTAGACGTTGATAGGTTAGGACGCCCGGGAGAACTGAGGAGAGGAGTTCGGGGTCGGGGCGCGGAAAGGCGGGAGGCGTCCTGCTGCTTGAGGAGCCCGGCGCGGGGCACGACGGGACGCCCCGAGAAGGGGCGGAGCCGGGTTTGGCCTGGCCTGCGCCGTCATTCGGAGGCGTGTTCGGTGAGGATTTCGCGGTCCTGGGGCGGGCGGGGGAGGGGGACCGTTACAGTCTTGAGCTGCGCCCACAGGAAACTGCTGTAATGGTGAGATCTAATGGGTACCGGCCTCTAGGCTGGGGGAGGACCTTTGAAGACCACGTGTTTCTACTTCCGACGTGCGGCGGTGAAAACTGAAGCCCAGAGGGGGTATGCAATTTGTCCAAGGTCACACAGCCCGTTAGTAACTTGGTCAGGACTGAGATCAAGTACTATACTGCCCATAGCCGTTACATACAACTTCCCCTCCAAGGAGTCTCCTCAGTGCTCTGTGTATGGTTTGAGACGGGTCCAGCTGCAGTCAGGAGCTTAGATCCCACCCGTAGGCTCCAGCTTCTCGTTGTTGCGGAAATGTTTCACCTTCTAGAGTGCTTCTGTGAACTCATAACCTTGAGCCAGCCAGAGTGTGTGTACAGGAATGAATGATCAAGGTTCTTAGCTCCCCCCCCCAAAGTAAGCTCCCGTAAAAGGACTGTCGGAATTGTTACATTTTTGCTGTGTTGATGCAGTTAATTAAATGTAGCTGCTATTTTCTCCATAGCTTGTGACTTGTGAGATAATTGCCCTACACCAGCCACACTGAAGAAATCGTGAGGAATTCGGTTTTGTTGTTGTTGGGAGGACACCCTAAGAATTGAGAAAGCTTGGCCAACTCCCTTTGATTCTCAGGAGGAAAACTTGGTTGTTTAGAGATTTCTGCAGTTCCAAAGCAGGAAGATAGGGACGCCATTCTTCACAGTGAATGGTAACTTTGATTTCTTGTGGCTTAACAGATCCCTAACCCAGCCTTTCCCATTATTAACTCTAGAAGAGCTGCCCTGAGTATGTAACAAATCAATGAAGACAAGACAGATGAAATTCCTGAAAATCCTTGAAGTGGATTTCTGTAGATCACCCACACTGCTAATGATCCCAATTAGTTGCCAGCCTTCTCCTCACCAGGCCACTCCCTCTGCCTAACTCAACACCAGTCATGATGATACAGTAATACAGAGTCTCACTGCACACTCCATGCTGGCTTGAGGCCTAATATGTATTACAGTCTGCCCTCAAATTTTACAATTCTGCCTTAGCCTCCTGGGGGCTGGGATGACAGGTGTGCTCCACTTCTGGCTTTTTGTGATTAATTGGTGGTAAGTGTCATGGACTTTCCTGCCTTGGCTGGTTTCAAACTATGATCCTCAGATCTCAGCCTCCCGAGTATCTAGGATTACAGGCATGAGCCACTGGCATCCTATTGATTTTTTTTTTTCTTTTCACTTTGCAACCAGGACTTTTATTCAGTCAAAATGAGTCGTCTGTGACAAAATCAAGTTCAGGAGGGAAGCTGCAGAAGGGATCAGGGGGTGCTGCATTTTGAAGTATCTGAAATAACTGCCAGGCGTGGTCATAAACACCTGTAATCCCTGCACTTGGGAAGCTGAGGTAGGGAGACAGGAAGCTGGTCTTCATTTAGTAAAATACAATCTCAGAACACAAAAAAGCAACTAAAAATGAGATGATGGGAGGATGAAAGTTTGCAGCAAAGTACTTATCAAACATCAGACCCTTCACCAAAATGAACTGATTGGCAGTTGAACTAAGGTTATCACCAGCGGTGCTATTTAGTCCTTACCAAAGGGCCTATTCATGCATTCTGTGGATGCTGATGAGGTGCCATAGTTGGAGTATTGAATACAGACTCCAGAAACTGCCACCTGAGGTCTGGAAAGGTGATTTAGTGGTAGAGTGCTTGCCGAGCATGCATGAAGCCCTGGGTTCCATTCCTCAGTACCACATACACAGAAAAAGCCAGAAGTGGTGCTGTAGCTCAAATGGTAGAATGTTAGCCTTGGGCAAAAGAAACTGAGGGACAAGGCTCAGGCCCTGAGTTCAAGCATCAGGACTGGCAAACAAACAAAAAAAACCAAACTGACACCTGAGTTAAGGTCCCAGCTCATCCCTTCTTAGCCTGAGATACTTTGCTCATGTAAAATGGGACTAATAATGGCACCCCATGGATGTTTTGGGAACCTCTGCATAGTCAATATATGTTGAGTTTGAGGAACACTGTCCAGCACATTATATCTGTGTTGACTCTTGCCTCTTTTCAAGTACTTTGTGCTAAACTAGTAGTTCTTGGTCCTTGCCCTATTAGGGAAGTTAGTTAATCTCAAACAAATGTGGGGTTGTGAAACTGACACATGCCAACAAATGAGCAGCAGAGCCCAGAGAAAGCTGACCTGAGGAACGGTGGAGAGTTGTTCAGATGAGGAGGAAGGAACAGCTTGTGCAGAGATCATCCATGGTGGGACAAAGCTTAGGGACATAAGGAGCAGAAGAAAGGCAAATGTCCCCAAAATAGAGAACAAGGGACTGAGAACTAGAATGCTGAATAGGGACAAAGCTACAGAAAATCTTGCATGCCACGCAAGCAGTTTTGTATCCTAAGAGCAAAGAGGGACTCTTGGAAGGGTGGTTTTTTCTGGGGGGGGGTTGTTTATTTGTTTCAGTTTTTGGAGACAGGATCTCATTATGTAGCCCAGGCTGCTTTTCAAATTCTGTCTTCCTGCCTCAGCCTCCTGAGTGCTGGTATTGTAGGGCTGTATTACCATACCTACCTAGAAAGGTTTTAAGAAGGTTGGAGGCTGGATGGAAAGGGGATGTGTGGGTTCAGAGCTCAGTTTGGAAGTCATCACTGTAATCCAGGTAGAGGTGATACTTAGGAAAAGGAGAAGTGTGTATGTAATGGCAGAAGCAAATACATGGCACTTAGAAGGTGCCACTATGCCTGATAGATTTCTGTGGTACAGATGGATGGCACTTTGCAGTGTACTCTCAAGGAGAAGAATCAGAGCCCACCTGATTTATTAGAATGAGGAGGGAATGATTTATTAGAATGAGTACATGGGGCTTCAAGTGGCATGTTTGAACCATGTATGGATTACATATGTTTTGATATCTCTGTAATCTTTTGTATGTCAAAAATATTCATGAGCCAGGCTCTGGGGACTCATGCCTGTAATCCTAGCTACTAAGGAGGATGAGATCTGAGGATCACGATTCAAAGCCAACCCAGGCAGGAAAGCCCGTGAGACCATCTCCAGTTAACCACCAGAAAACCAGAAGTGGAGCTGAGTGTCCTGCTTTCTCTTCAGCGTATGTGGTTGGAGAGTGGGGTTTTCAGTGGGGTTTTCAGTTGTTTGATCTGCATAAAAGAGGTATATTGGCCCTTTGAGGGGGGGACAGTGATGGGGTTTGAATTTGGAGCCTTCTTTTCTTTATTAATTTATTGTTATTATAGAGGTGATGTACAGAGGGATGACAATTGCATGAGTCAGGTAACGAGTACATTGCTTTCACACAGGGTCTTCTGTTCCCTCATTCTCTCCCAGTCCCTCTCTCCCATCTCCACCCACAAGTTGTATAGTTCACTTTCATCAATGTCCAGTGAGCTTCACTACTACACTTTTCCCTTGAGTTCTGTGCCTGCTCTCTACCCTCCTGAAGATATACATGTGAATACGCCATACATAAGGTAAAGAAGACAGAATTATCAAAAACTAAAAACTTTGCCAGGCACCAGTGGCTCACACCTGTAATCCTAGCTACTTAGGAGGCTGAGATCTGAGGATCATGCTTCAAAGCCAGCCTGGGCAGAAAAAATCCAAGAGACTTCTATCTATCTCCAGTTAACCACCAGATAACTGGAAGTGGCACTGTGGTTCAAGTGGTAGAGTGCCAGCCTTGAACCGAAGAGCTCAGGGAGAGTGCCCAGGCCCAGAGCTGAAGCTCCATGACCCCCTCATGAAAGAAATACTAAAAACTTTGTCTCTTGGGATTCCTTTCAGGATGAGTGTTATTTTATATAAATATGGAGAGGCACTTAGGCATTGCACTCCTGCATTTCTCTCCTAAGAGTAACCTCTTTTGGTCTCACTGTTTTGGAGTATCTAGAATCCTGTATAATTTGTCATATCCCAATGTGTTTTAGATCTAACTTCCACATATCAGCAAGAACATGCGCTGTTTGTCTCTCTGAACTTGACTTGCTTCACTTAACATGATTTGTTCTATCCATTCATTTCCTGGCAAATGACATTATTTTATTCTTTCTAATAGTTGTGTAAAATCCCATTGTGTATAGGTACCATATTTTTTGGATCCACTCATTTATTGTGGGGTATCTGGGCTGTTTCCATATCTTGGCTATTATTGTAAATAATGTGGCAATTAACACGGATGTGCAGACGTCCTTATCATATCCTGTGGAGCCTTCTTAATTAGACTGGAGCCATGTCTCCAGCTCCAGCTTTTTTCCTGGTTAATTGGAGATAAAAGTCTCCAGGGTTTGTCTTCCCAGGCTGGCTTTGGATCTCAATCTTCAGATGTTAGTTTCTTGTATAACTAGGATTATAGGTATAGTACAGGTGCCCAGTTCCAAACCCATGCTTTAAAATGATAAATATTCCCAGAGAGTTGTGGAAAGGTTATTTGCATGGAACAAGAATAGGAAGCTGGAAGTAGGTTGGGATATTGCAATCATTAAAACCCACTAGAGGCTGGGCGCCGGTGGCTCACACTTGTAATCCTAGCTACTCAGGAGGCTGAGATCTGAGGATCGCGGTTCAAAGCCAGCCGGGGCAGGAGAGACAGTGAGACTCCTATCTCCAATAAACCACCAGAAAACCGGAAGTGGCGCTGTAGCTCAAGTGGTAGAGCGCTCGCCTTGAGCTGAAGAGCTGAGGGGCAGCACCCAAGCCCAGAATTCAAGCCCCACGACCGACCAAAAAGTAAATAAAACCCAGTGGAGGTAGCCAGATGTTTTCTTCCATATTTTTCTTGTGCTTGAAGTCAGGCATGAACCATGCCGTCAGACCTAATTTTGTTTTCTTATCTATACAAAGTTGTCCAAAACATTCCAAAGTTACATTTAAATCAAGTAAGCCTTACATGTGTTGAGAAGTCACAAAAAAGAGGGATGGTGTGTTTATGGGACTTGGTCTATGTAGGTGGAATGGATACAAATTTGCTGTCCTGGGCCTACCACAGAACCTCGCTGGAAGATCTAGAGAATGTGGGGATTCTAGTGTGTACATCAGGCACAAACCAGTACTTATCTCTGGATATTTTTGCCTGCTCTTGTGATTTTTCAAGAAAAGTTAGGGGTTGGGAATGTGACTTAGTGGTAGAGTACTTGCCTAGCATGCATAAAGCCTTGGGTTCACTTCCTCAGTACCACATAAACAGAAAAAGCTGCAAGTGGTGCTGTGGCTCAAGTGGTAAGACTGCTTGCTAGTCTTGAGCAAAAGAAGTTCAGGGACAGTACCAAGGACCTGAGTTCAAGCCCCAGGACTAGCAGGAAAAAAGAAAAGAAACGTGTGTGTTGGTGTGTGTGTGTTGGTGTGTGTGTGTTGGTGTATTAGTCCTGGGTCTTATGCTCAGGGCCTGGGTACTGTCCCTGAGCTTTTAGTTCAAGGCAAGCACTCTACCACTTGAGCCACGGTTCTGCTTCTGGCTTTTTGATGATTAATTAGAGATCAGAGACTCATGGACTCTCCTGCCAAGGCTGGCTTCAAAACATGATCTCCTGATCTCAGCCCTCTGAGTAGCGAGGATTACAGGTGTAAGTCACTGGCACCAGCTATTGAAATGAAATTTTTGTTTTTGTCACTTGTGAGTATTGAAATCATGGCCTGGGTCTTGTCCCTGAGCTTTTTGGTTAAGGCTACTGCCCTATCACTTTGAGCCACAGCTCCACTTCCGGTTTTCTGGTGGTTTATTGGAGATAACAGTTTCACTGACTTTCCTGCCCGGGCTGGCTTTGAATCGTGATCCTCAGATCTCAGCCTCCTGAGTAGCTAGGATTACAGGCGTGAGCCACCAACGCCCAGCTCATTGAACTTTTTTTGTGTGTGTACTGAGGCTTTTAATTTTGGTGGTCCTGAGGCTTGAATTCAGTGCCTAGGCACTATACCTTAGCTTCTTTGCTCAAAGCTAGAGCTCTACCACAAATTCACTTATGGTTTTTTGGTGGTTAATTGGAGATGAGTCTTACAGACTTTCCTGCTCAAGTTAGTTTTAAACTGTCCTTCTCAGATCTCATCCTCCTGAGTAGCTAAGTTTATAGGCATGAGCTACTCGTGTCCAGCTTTGGCACTGAACTGTTGATCTACCTGCTTAAGCTTCCTAGGTGCCATGCTAGCACAAATACTTTGGCTTTTTTTTTCTTTTTTGAAATATTTGAAATTTTACAAGTTAGTGTTTAAATTTTAAGTAGACTTAAAAGCATTGTGTAGGGGTTGAGGATATTATAGCTTAGTGGTAGAGCATTTTCCTAATGGTACATAAGTCCCAAGGTTCTATCCTTAGCGCCACCACAAGAAAAAGGATGTTTTGAGCTCACCCCTATAATTCTTGCTGCTCAGGAAACTTAAGATCTGAGGATTGTGACTCAAAGCTTGTACTGGCAGAAAAGTCCACCAGGCTGTATCTCAAATCAGTTGGGGCATGACTCAAGTGGTAGAATGCTAGTTGTGAGCAAGTAAGGTGAGCGAAAGCTTGAGGCACTGAGAAAAGTTCCTGAACAGGCAAAGAAAAGAGGAAGAATGAAAGCTTGCAACCTCTGGTGTGCTTTACTGTACACAGTGGCCTCTGGCAAAGAACTGTCCGGTTGTTCCTAGGTCCAAGAATAAGGTGTGGAAGTGAGGGCTCACATGTGTACTTCTTCACTTGGGCATTATTTAGTATTTTGCAAGCTAAGAGGAAGAGAGGAAATGACCCAGAATGAAACATTAAACTCTTCACAGTAGCTTGTCTTGTTGGAGAAGTAAGTCTGGGTCCCCTCCATTCCATGAGGTTTGACTACAGCTTGTGCATACTTCTTGAAGCCATTGTAAAGTACTGACTTTGGGCTTTTCCCTCAAACTTAATGAAGTTGCTAAGTGAGATGATAGGTTTGCTATGAGCAGCTCAGAGGAATGTAAGGTTTTGGTAGCTTCTACCAAAATGGAGCTAGTAGATGCTGGGCCCAAGCTCTGGCTGGAAGAAATCAAGAAAAAAATAATGCTCTGGTAGTCTGCTGAGGCAGAAGGCTGATCTTTCCTGGAAGTGTTGTTAAGGAATACACATTCCCATAAATGGTCTGATCCTTTTCTCAACAGCTGAGCTCACCCTCAGGACTTCATGAATTGCACATTTAGAAGTCCCAGCTGAAATATATTTCTTGACTTTTCCATCAGTTCTCTGGAGTAGGCCAGGATTTTAGTTGTTGTTTTTTGCCTGGGGCTTGAACTCAGGGCCTAGTCACTGTTCCTGTGCTTCATTTGCTTAAGGCTAGCATACTACCACTTGAGCCACTTGCAGCTTTTTCTGTTTATGTGGTACTGAGGAATTGAACCCAGGGTTTCATGCATGTTAGGCAAGTGCTCTACCACTAAGCCACATTCCAAGCCCTCAATGTCTCGTATCTGTGCTAGGTACTAAGCTCCATGCATACATAACAAGTCTGCAATAGACTTAGTGGCTAGTACCATATACTTTTGCCCTGAAAGCTGTTCTAATCATCTTTCATATCCAGCCTTTGCTTTGAATACTCCCCTCAGGTTCAGTGCTATGTGACTTTCCTGATAAAATTCTCCTGGTATTTCAATGACCATGATCCTTTGATTAGTGATGAAATGCACATCTGCCATACCAAATAGCAGGTTGTGAGGTTAGATCACATTGCCACTATATTATGACTTGAAAAGAGTGTGTTAAGGCTGGGGTGTGGCTTAGTGGTGGGGTGTGGCTCAGTGGTAGAGTGCTACCAAGTGGGAGACTGAGTTCTAGTCCCAATATCAGAGGGAGAGAAGAAGAGAGAGTGAGGGAGAGAGGAAGGGAGGGAGGTAGAGAGAGAGACAGAAGGTCAGAGAGAGGGCGGGCCAGAGAGAAAGCACCAGTGTTGTTCTTACTAGACTCCTGTTTCTGTAATGCTTATATGCCAATGGGAATTTTATCCAGCATTCCAGGCATGATCAAGGATGAGTCATGAATGACAAGGATTTAAAGGTAACCACATAATTCCTCATGTCCTTCTGTATTTAGTGCGCACTTGGATCATAAATGGATGATGTGTGTAGTAGAATGAACTCAGGGCTTTGCCCATGCTAATAAGCAAGCCATGCACTCAGCTTTAGCTCTAGTACATTTGTTATTTGTTGGAAGAAGTGAGGTATAGTCACCAAATTAATGGGGCAAGCAGAGGAGTGGAAGTAACACAGTTGCTCCGGCTGGTGTAACAGGCATGCAGCAAGGTAAACAAGCTCCACTGGGAGGAACTTGTGGCCTCATTTCAACAGCACCTGCAAGTTGAAGTCCATGCAGGTTGGGAATTTGTGAGGGCATTTTTCTTTTTTTTTTTGTCGGTCATGGGGCTTGAACTCCGGGCCTGGGCGCTGTCCCTCAGCTCTTCAGCTCAAGGCTAGTGCTCTACCCCTTGAGCTACAGTGCCACTTCCGGTTTTCTAGTGGTTTATTGGAGATAGGAGTCTCATGGTCTTTACTGCCTGGGCTGGCTTTGAACTGAAATCCTCAGATCTCAGCCTCCTGAGTAGCTAGGATTACAGGCATGAGCCACCAGCGCCCAGCGGCATTTTTTTTTTTGAAACCTGCTACCTCTCTCTATCAAAGTTGGTGAAATGTGTTGTCATTTAGCTTCCTAAATTCAGATAATTGTGTTATTAACCAAAATCCATACCCAAATGCTCATAGAACAGTGCTTAAGATGATAATGATTGGTCCAATAATGTCTCCCTTGAAGAAAGAATGCACTGAGTGAATTCATTATATAAACTACTTAAAATAGAGCCAGGCCAGGCACCTGTGGTACACACTTATAATCCTAGCTACTCCAGGCTGAGATCAGAGGATCACAGTTCTAAGCCAACTCTGGGCAAGGCACGAGACTCATCTCCAATTAACTACCAAAAAGTTGTAAATGGAGTTGTAGTTCAAAGTGGTAGAGTGCTAGCTTTGAGCATAGACGCTCAGGGACAGCATCCAAGCCTTGAGTTCAAGCCCCATGACCAGGAAACCAAACAAGAAACCTAACTGAAGCAAGTGCAGCCACACTCCTCAAATGTGGGCATTTGCCATGAGGAAGCCAGGCAATGAAGCCTTGAATTTAAACAGAAACACCTCCAGATATGCATTTGTGAACCAGTACTTTGTAGTTTTTGGTGAGTATGACAGTGGAGGTTGCAGGTCTGAGCTCACACATAAGAGCATCACAGGCTGAAAATAGCCAGGCACCGATGGCTCATGCCTGTAATCCTACTCAGGAGGCTGAGATCTAAGGATCACCGCTCAAAGCCAGCCCAGACAGGAAAGTCCATGAGACTCTGATCTACAAAAACCACCAGAAAACTGGAAGTGGCGCTGTGGCTCAAGTGGTAGAGTGCTAGCCTTGAGCTGAAGAGCTGAGGGATAGCGCCCCAGCCCTGAGTTCAAGCCCCATGACCAACCCCCCCACCCCAAAAAAGGCTGAAAATGTGTAGCTCTGGTTATAACCAGGTGCCAGGTGACTCATTCCTATAATCCAAGCAGCTCAAGAGGTTGAGATCTGAAAATCATTGTTTGAAATCAGGGCAGTAAAGTCCATGAGACTCATCTCCAAAAAGCCAGAAGTGAGAAATGGCTTGAGCCTTACCTGGCACAAAGAAAAAAGTTTTAAACAAATGAAGTAAACAGAACGTTCTTAGATGAACAACTTCTACCACATAGAAAGAAATACACTTACAGATACTAAGCATAGAAAAGGGTGGTCTCTATAACCTTCAGTGGTGGATATGATCTCCATTTGTACAGTCTAATACATTAGTCACAAGCCACCTATTTACTGAGCATCTGCAATGTGGCTAGTACAACTGAGCAATGTTTTATGTAGGTTAACAGCTGCATATGGCTAGTAACTGCTATAATGGGCAGAAAAGTGCGGAACTTCCATTTGCTGAAGAAATGCCATCAGCAGGAAGGGAGAAAGCTTAACTTTCTCTCTGTAGCCAAGAGTCATGTAAGTGAGGGCTGGGGATATTGCTCAGAGGTAGAACACTTGCTTAGGATGAGCAATTCAATCTCACACTCGTAAGAAAATGATGGGTGGACCAGAATTGTCAATACACTTGCACAGTTTGTCAAACTGATGACAGAGTGTTCTTGGAGGGTGAGGGCCAAGGGGTGTCTTAAATGGACCACACAGTATATAGTCTGTTTGTGCCACTACTGCATCTTAAACTTGAGCTGAGCACTCAGCTTTTTTGCTCAAGACAGGCACTCTACCACTTGACCCACAGCTCAATTTCTGGCTTTTTGTTGGTTAATTGGAAGTAAGAGTCTCATATACTTTCCTGCCAGGCTGACTTTGACCCTAAGGTTCTCAGATCACAGCCTCCTGAGTAGCTAGGATTACAGGCATAAGCCATTGGAACCAGACTATGGTTGTCATTTTAACTAGTGTATAGTTCATCTGCTGTTAGCTATTGGCAGTCTCCTTGGGAAAGCACAGATCAGGTAATAACAGTAAACTATGTTCCTTCTCTACTAATCTTATCCAAATGTAGAACAAGTTCAGTAGTAAAAGCTGTAGCTAAGATACAATGGAACAAAGGGATGTGGTTCTTTGCAAGTGGAAATAATAACCCAATCAGCTCCAAACTGGCTCACAACCGAAGGGGGGAAAAATGCTAGCAAGGTGTAGCTTAATAGTAGACCATTTGTCTACCATTCTCAAGGTCCTGAGTTCAATCACATTACCATTCATAGGAGGAAAATAGAATGCAGCACAATGAACATCATCAAGTTTCTAGTGGAGCTCCTTAAAGTCTCTAGCACATGCTGGGTTTAAATTTAGTATCTCAGACTTGTTAGGAAGGTGTTCTACAAAGCCATATCTATATGCCTTTGCTTTAGTTTTTAGCTAAGGCTTTTTTTTTTGTGGCCAGCAGATGGCCTTGAATGGCTAACCTCCTATGAATGCCTTCCAGATAGCTTATAGATATAAACCACCATGACTGGATTATTTGTTGAGATGTGGGTCTCCATAACTGTTTTGCTCTGGCTTAGAGTCTTGAGTCTCCTGATCTCATATTCCTCTAAGGCAGGTGAGATTATAGGTGCACACTACCACATTCAAAACCAGATTTTGTTGTTGGTCATGGGGCTTAAACTCTGGGCCTGGGCGCTGTCCCTCAGCTCTTCAGCTCAAGGCAAACACTCTACCACTTTAGTCACAGAGCCACTTCTGGACTTTTCTGCTTATGTGATGCTAAGGAATTGAACCCAGGGCCTCATGTATGCAAGGCAAGCGTTCTACAACTGAGCCACCTTCCCAGCCAAACCCAGGTTTTCTTCAACTCAAAGTTTTGTGTGTGTGTAGGTCCTGGGACTTGAACTCAGGGCCTGGGCACTTTCCCTGAGCCTTCTCTCTGCTCAAGGCTAGCACTCTACAGTGTCACTTCTAGTTTTTGAGTGACTAATTAGAGGTAACAGTTCATGGGGACTTTTTTTCTGCCCAGGCAGGCTTAGAACAGCCATCCTCAGATCTCAGCCTCCTGATACAGTAGCTAGGATTACAGGTGTGAGACATTGGCTAACCCTACTGAATTGTGGGAACATTTTCAGCCTCTTACCAAAGAATAAAGGAAATCAGGACATCAGTTTTACATTGACATTTTTATTAACGCCAACTGTTTTTAATTATTTTTTAAAATGATAGCACAAAGTTTCAAGGAAGCAGTCTCACAATCTGATGACCTTCCAAAATACAGTTAAGCCACACCAAATATGAATTTGTTAATAACAAATTTTTTTTAAAAAAACAGGAGAAAGAAAAATAAAAAGGGACAGAGGAAGGGAAAGATTTACAGTTCAAACTTACTAGATTCGGTAGGTGAGGCTCATTAGTAGGATACACTGTGGAAGCAGAGTGGCACACATAGGCGTAGTCTGTTTTTTAAACCAGTTACCACTAATATGTGGGCCCTGCAGCAATTACCACTGGCTTCTCACATGCACACGAACTAGGAGAAGCCAGATTTGGGTTGATACTGTTATAGAGAGGTTCAATGATTGGCCTGCCAGACAACCAAGACCATTTTTAGCAGAATAACTCCCTCAGAAATCTTTGTTTCTATCTCACCTAGTATTTTCTTCAAGGTACTTAAAAGTCATCTTAAAAGAGAAAGAAAAAAGCAATGTATATCAGGTTTTTATTCAATGTGGCTATGGGAGATGTTTCCCTATTATTTCTTGATCTCTAAGGACACTGGGAGTGGGGACTGGGATAGACCTAAAGGGAAGAAAAACCCATAACAGGGTAGGTTTTATAGTTTTTAACTTTTTTTTTAAACTTTTTAAAACTTTTATTAACTTTTTTTTTGGGGGGGGGGGCAAGAGGGGTCACACAGAAGGGAGGCGAGGAGGAAAACTACAATCCTTGGTTCAAACTGAGTTATACAGGAAAAGGTATCTTCCTGGTCAGACCCCATGCCCTTTCCCCTCAAAACAAAACAAAACAAAAACCCACTTGTAATTTATACACAGACTCCGACTATGTAATACCTCCTTGTCAGCCTTTTGTGTTTAGCTATTTCCAGCAATGCACATTATCTGGGGTTGTAGGCTGCTTGCAGAACCCACTTCACAAAATTCCTCTTCCCCAGAAGCCTCTAGTTTCCTTTTGGTAGGTTATAAAAACAACATCTGTCATTAGCAGGAGAGTGTTAAATACTTTGAACCACTGACAAGGCTTCAGGAAGTTTCACAGTTTCATTATGCTCTATTTTATTACTATCATATTTACATTTTTATTTTTTGCTGAATTGCTGATTTTCCTTTTTCAATAGTATTCAATTCTGGAGTGTGAGCAGGAACCCGTTAACTACATTCATTGTCCAACCCCCACTGGTTTTAAAGAAGACTCCAAATTCTTGGCATATGAATCAGCTGTTCCGTGGCTCCACCTTATCCCTGCAGGGAAGCAGCAAAACTGCAGCAGTGGCTTGCTCACACTCCGGGTTCACACTGCTGGTGGTGAGGCTTTCCGCTGAAGGAGGTACTGATGGATACTGTCGGCATCTCGCTTGAGCCAAGCAGCATTCAGCAGGATATTTTCACAACACTGCTGGATGGTACGCTCAGCTGAAGGAGCTGGGTGACTCTCAAAGAAAGCCTGGTGTAAAACAACCCAAAATGTAGACTCACTCACTGCTAGCAATAGTAAGAAGCTAAAGTCACAGGTATAAAAAAATACTCTCTGGTTTAAATAAAGAAAACATAAGCCTCAATCATGAGAACTGACCACTGCTGCTTTTAGGCTAAAATAAGTAACCCTATGGCTGACCTGCATATAGGAATCCTCCTCCAAGTATTAAGTGTGTAAACTCTAATCTTTCTCTAAGAAAAAAAAAGCAAAGGAAATAGTGTTCTAGATTGAAAAATGAAAAGTAAACACTACTTACCTTAACTTCTCCAGCCATTTTATCAACTGCAAATCCCTCAACTGAAAGCTGAAAAACAGAAGTAGTAAATGAACCTAAGAGACATGGATCAAACTTCTACTTAACAACAACAAAAAAACCAAAACACAAAAAAAATTCAGTTTTCTCCTCAGTTTGTTCTAGAGGATGTAGAACACAGAAGTTTTTTTTGTTTGTTTTGCCAGTCTCAGTGCCTGAACTCTGGGTTTGAGTGCTGTCTTTGAGCTTCTTTTGCTTAATGCTAGCACTCTACTACTTCTGGCTTTTTCTGAGTAGTCTGTTAGTTTTTAGTTGGTCATGGGCCTAAACCCTGGGCCTGGACGCTGTCCCTCAGTTCTTCAGCTCAAGGCTAGTTCTTTACCACTTGAGCCACAGCACTACTTCCAGCCTTTTCTGCTTATGTGGTGCTGAGGAATTGAACCCAGAGCCTCATGCATGCAAGGCAAGCACTCTACCACTGAGCCACCTTCCCAGCCAAAAGAAACTTGTTTATTTTTTGTTGTTGTCATTCTTGGGGGTGGAACGCTGTCTGGGCTTGGGTGCTGTCCCTGTGCTCTTCAGCTCAAGGCAAGTATTCTACCACTTGAGCCACAGTGCTACTTCGGTTTTCTAGTGGTTTATTGCAGATAAGTCTCATGGACTTTCCTGCCCAGGCTGGCTTTGAAGTTTGATCCTCAGATCTCAGCCTCCTGTGTAGCTTAGGATTATAGACATGAGCCACCAGCACCTGGCCAGAAGCTTTAACTATTTAAGGAAACTTTTAACTTCTCCAGTGCTGGAACAGAACCCAGGCCTTCACTAGGGCTAGGTAAGAACTCTACTACTGAGCTATATCTCTAGTCCTTGAAGAAACTCCAGCAAAGATAACCGCTTATGGGCCTAATAACTCATGGATATCACTCAGAATATCCACATATTGCAGGCTACTCAAGTTTCACAAACCTTTATTTTTTTTTTTTTGCCCATCCTGGGGCTTGAACTAGGGTCTGGGCACTGTCCCTGAGCTTCTTTTACTTAAGGCCAGCACTCTACCACTTGAGCCACAGTGCCACATCTGGCCTTTTCTGTGGTACTGAGGAATCAAACCCAGGGCTTTATGCATGCTAGGCAAGCACTCTACCACTAAGCTACATTCCCAGCCTCACAAACCTTTATTAGTCTGGATATTAAGAAACCTCCTTGGTATCGATTATAAAGTTCTTCCCAGTTGTCTTTTATAAACTTCCAAGCAGCTTTCCTTCCATGCTTGCTGCCTCCAGCTACTCCACCAATTACAGACACAGTATCCTGTGGACGTACCTCTTCCTAAACAGATAAAGAAGTTTAACACATCCAAAATATCTTTTAGTGCCAGAAAGTACAACATATTGTTGAAATACTGAAGAACCATATTGAAGACATTAATTCCTTGTTTCATGAATAAGTGGCACCAGAAGCTTCCAGCAAAGAAGAAACAATTAACCTAAAGACCAGTCAAACTGAGAATGAGGCACAGACAGGAATAAACAAAAAGACAGCTCAACAGATACTGCTAGAGTCCTATAGGATAAAAAGACAAAGTAAGCAACAAAGGACAGCCTCCCAATTCATGATCCCTTTTTTCATTGTTCCACTCTATTACCACCTCTCTCAACAATTCAGATTCTCACCACTAGTGGGAGATAGCAGAAGTTGGTAACAAAAACAACAGTTTTCCCAGAAGGGGAAGTACTAGTTTAGTGTTAAGGTAGATCAAGATGATTCTGAATCAAAGACATTGACATTTGCCTTAGATCAATTAGCAACAGTTCCCTCTTAAAGCAGTTTTCCTTATAACTTACTGAAAGTGCAAAAGTGAGGACTTTTTGAATCAGTTCAGGTGAAAGAGTAGCCCCAAGGACTCGTTCAATTCGGTTTTTCTCTTCTTGCATATCAGCTTGTTTGTGAAGCTATAGGGAAAAATAATAAAGACAAGGATAGTTAGCTCTGCTCTGGAAATTCTGTGTATGCTTACATAAGCTTCTCTTCCAATATGGTATAACTTCCATCTTTCATTCTCATGGGTAAAACTAGAATTACATTAAACAGTACACTTGTTCAGATGGCTGGGCACTAAATTTGTCATTACAGTAAATCATTAGATCAATAGCCTGTCCTTTCTAAACCATTTAACATCAGGATCTAACATCACAATCTGAAAAGTAAGCTCAGCAACAGTGGCTCACATCTACAATTCTGGCCACTTAGGGGGACCAAATCTGAGGCTCTCAGGAGGAAACCAAATCAGACAAATCTGTGAAACTTTTTTTTGGGGGGGAGGGGTCCGGTTGTGGGGCCTGAACTCAGGGCCTGCGCGCTATCCCTTAGCTCTTCAGCTCAAGGCTAGCACGCTACCACTTGAGCCATAGCACCACTTCCAGCTTTTTTTTTCTGCTTATGTGGTGCTGAGGAATCGAACCCAGGGCCTCATGTGTGCAAGGCAAGCACTCTACCACTGAGCCACCTTCTCAGCCCGAATCTGTGAAACTTCTATCTCTGATTAACCAGCAAAAGCTAGAGTAGAGGAATGGTTCAAGAGGTAGAGCTCTGACCTTGAACAAAAAAAAAGGGAAATCTAGAGGGCCTGATTTCAAGCCCTGGTACTAGAGGGAAAAAACTAATTAGCTGGGTGCTGGTGGCTCACACCTATAACCCTAGTTACTCAGAAGGCTGATATCTTAGGATCATGGTTCAAAGCCAGCCTGAGGCAGGAAACTCCACGAGACTCATCTCTAATCACAGAAAAAGCTGCAAGTGGCACTGTGGCTCAAGTGGTAGAATGTTGGGCTTGGGCATGGTCCCTCAGCTCTTCAGCAGCACTCTACCACTTAAGCCACAGCACCGCTTCTGGTTTTCTGGTGGTTAATTGAAGATAAGAGTTTCACGGACTTTCCTACCCAGGCTGTATCAGAATTGTAATCCTCAGATCTCAGCCTCCTGAGTAATTAGGATTACAAGTGTGAGCCAGCAGCACCCAGCCTAATTATTAATCTTATGCTAGTAAAGAGCTGGATACTGTAATTATTAATTTTTTTTGGGTCCGGTCGTGGGGCCTGACCTCTGGGCCTGGGCGCTGTCCCTCAGCTCTTCAGCTCAAGGCTAGTGCTCTACCACTTGAGCCACAGCGCCACTTGTGGCTTTTTTCTTTTTGCTTATGTGGTGCTGAGGAATCGAACCCAGGGCCTCATGCGTGCAAGGCAAGCGCTCTACCGTTGAGCCACCTTCCCAGCCCCTGTAATTATTAATTTAAAAAAAGATGTATTTGAAAGGTACAGTGAATCATAGTCCCTCTTCAGTTGGCATGGTGGTACACATCTGTAATCCCAGCTCAGGAGTCAAAGGCTCCTGACAAAAGTACAAGACCCTGGGCTGCGAAGGTGGCTCAGTGGTAGAGTGCTTGCCTAGCATGAATGAGGCCCTGGTTTCGATTCCTCAGCACCACATAAACAGTAAAAGCCAGAAGTGGTGCTGTGGCTCAAGTGGTTGGGTGCCTAGCCTTGAGCTCAAGAGCTGAGGGACAGCGCCCAGGCCGAATTCAGGTCCCATGACCGACCAAAAAAAAAGTAAATGCCCTATCTCAAAATCAAACTAAAAAGTAAAAGATCTGACACTACTGGGATTTGAACTAAGGGCTTAGACAAGTACTTTACCAGCCATTTTTATGCACTGATATTTTTGACAGGATCCTTGCTTTCTGCCCAGGCACTCGTCGGGATAGTGATTGATTTTGTATTTTTTTTTTTTGTCGGTCGTGGGGCTTGAACCCTGGGCCTGGGCGCTGTCCCTCAGCTCTTCAGCTCAAGGCGAGTGCTCTACCACTT
>NW_012267223.1:19639901-19650711 GCF_000151885.1 Dipodomys ordii
TGAGTAGCTAGGATTACAGGCGTGAGCCACCAGCACCCGGCTTCGATTTTGTATTTTTATTCCTGCCATAGCTGGGATGACAAGCATGTACCTTCTTTCTGGCCATGGTGTCCAGCTACTGGTTGAGAAAGTCTTGTGAACTTTTTTACCTGGACTGTCCTTGAACTATGATCCTCCTGATTTTGGTTTGCCAAGTAGTTAAAATTACAGGCAAAAGCCACTAGAGTCTAGCCCTCTTTATTGCTTTTGAGATCTGTTTTGCTACATAGTTCACGTGATCCTTCTGCTTCACCTTTTTTTTTGGGGGGGGGGGGGGGGCGGGTCATGGTGCTTCATCTCAAGGCTAGTGCTCTACCATTTTGAACTACAGCTTCACTTCCAGTTTTTTTAGTGGTTAATTGGAAATAAGAGTCTCGGGGGACTTTTCTGCTCTGGCTGGCTTTGAACTGTGATCCTCAAGATTTCAGCCTCCCTCCTGAGTTGCTAGGATTATAGGCATGAGCCACCAGCACCCAGCTTGCTCCAGCTTTCTTGTTTTAGTGCCAGTCTTGGAGCTTGAAGTCATGGCCTAGGTGCTATCTCTAAGCTTATTTGTTCAAGGCTAGCACTCTACTGCTTGAGCCGTAACTCCACTCCTGGATTTTTTTTTTTTTTGTGATTAATTAAAGAGTCTCATGGACTTTTCTGACCCCCTGGGCTAGCTTTGAACTGTGACCCTCTAATCTCAGTTTCCTTAGTACCTAGGATTAAAGGCATGAACCACTGGCACTCAGTTTGCCTCAGCCTCTTTGGTGCTGAGATTACAAGCATGTACCACTCCTATTTTTAACTGCATGAATGTGGAATGTGTCATAAAGAATAAAAATCACTATTATATGTACATTGTCAAACCTATGTTGAAAGCATATTATAGTGCTGTTTTTAACCTGAGTTTATTTATTACAGGTAAATTTTATTTTCCTCTTCATACTTTTCTAGTTTCTAAACCTAATATTTTCTTTAAAAAAATTTTTTTTTGGTCAGTTGTGGATCTGGATGTGGTCCCTGAGCATTTTTGCTCAAGGCTACTGCTCTACCACTTTGAGTCACAGTTATACTTCCAGTTTTCTGGCTGCTAATTGGAGATAAAGAGACACACGCTGGGCATGTGTGAACTGGTGGCTCACGCCTGTAATCCTAGCTACTCAGGAAGCTGAGATCTGAGGATCTCAGTTCAAAGCCAGCCCATGCAGAAAAGTCCAAGAGACTCTTACCTCCAATAAACCACTAGAAAACCATAAGTGGCACTGTGGCTCAAGCAGTAAAACTCGCCTTGAGCTGAAGAGTTGAGGGATAGTGCCCAAGCCCAGAGTTCAAGCCCCATGACTGACAAAGAAAAAAAAAAAAAACAAATATACAAAATTTTTCCTAGTCTGACACAAAATATACTGAAAAAATCAGAACTGCAAATATGAGGTACTTCTCTAAGACAACTAAATTTTCAGACTGTGTGTGTGTGGGGGGGGGTACTTCTCTAAGACAACTAAATTTTCAGACCATGTGTGTGTGTGTGTGTGTCTTCTTAAACACTAGGCACACTCAACCACTATACACCTATCCTGTACAGACCCTCTTGATCTTTTCTCTCCCTTAATATTTAACAATGCTTATATACTTGGAGAGCCTATCATAGTTTGCAGTTTCCTCTGAATTTTTCTGTTTGTGACAGGGATTGAACCCAGAAAGCCTTACTCTATCACTAATCCTCACTGCTAGCCCCTTTTGGATTCTCTTAAGAAGCTGTTGTACAATAGATCAAATGTCAGAAGGCCTGGATTATCATCACCCTATTGCTTCTAATTGGCCTTGTAATCTTGACTAAGTCCTTACCAGCAGTGGGTCTGTTTTCCTATCTGTAAAATAAAGGATGGGTGAGCTGACAGATGATTTTTTGTTTTCAGTCAGTCCTGGGGCTTGAACTCAAGAGTTTGGACAACGTCCCTGAGCTCTTCTGCTCAAGGCTAGTGCTCTACTACTCAAGCCACAGCTCTACTTCCAGGTTTCTAGTGGTTAATTGGAGATTAAGAATTTCCTGGACTTTGCTGCCTGGGCTGGTTTTGAACTATAATCCTCAGATGTCAGCCTCCTGATTAGTAGCTAGGTTTACAGGCGTAAGCCACCTGTGACCTGCCCTGACAGGTGATTTCTAAGGGGTTTTCAGCTCAAAGACTGTACTATTGCTTTCAGGAAATTTTTCCTCCAAAGAGAACGGTTATACAAGTCCACTAGATGGCACTTTAACACTCTATTTCAAATATACAATTAATTACTTAAATCCTGCCACATTATTCCTAAATTATCAAGAAAATACAATTCTCATGTCTCACCACAGTTTCTCCCCCCCCCCCGCCCCCGGGCCTGGGCGCTGTCCCTCACCTCTTCAGGTAAAGGCTAGCGCTCTACAATTTGAGACAGTACCACTATTGGCTTTTTCTGCTTATGTGGTGCCAAGGAATTGAATTCCCAGTGTCTCATGAATGCAAGGCAAGCACTCTACCACTGAGCCACCTTCCCAGCCTTCACCATGATTTCTTGAAGAAACAGTTGTTTCCTTTTTTTTTTGTCAGTCATGGGGCTTGAACTCTGGGCCTGGGTGCTGTCCTTCAGCTCTTCAGCTCAAGGCGAGCACTCTACCACTTGAGCGGTCTCTCCTGCCCGGGCTGGCTTTGAACGGCGATCCTCAGATCTCAGCCTCCTGAGTAGCTAGGATTACAGGCGTGAGCCACCAGCGCCCGGCACAGTTGTTTCTTTATTGAAGCTCTTTCCATAATAAAACTGACTAAATAAACTTGCAGCAAATGAATGAAAACCAGACGATGGTGGCTCACACTTGTAATCCTAGCTACTCAGGAGTTTGAGATCTGAGGATCCTGGTTCAAAGCTAGCCCGGGCAAGAAAGTCCATGAGACTCTGGTCTCCAATAAACCACCAGAAAACCGGAAGTGACACTGAGGCTCAAGTGGTAGAGCTCCTGCCTTGAGCTGAAGAGCTGAGAGACAGTGCCCAGGTCCAGAATTCAAGCCCCACAATTGACCAAAAAAAAAAAAGCAAGCAAGGGGCTGGGTAGGTGGCTCAGTGGTAGAGCGCTTGCCTTGCATGCCTGAGGCCCTGGGTTCGATTCCTCAGCACCACATAAGCAAAAAGAAAAAAGCCACAAGTGGCGCTGTGGCTCAAGTGGTAGAGTGCTAGCCTTGAGCTGAAGAGCTGAGGGACAGCGCCCAGGCCCAGAGTTCAGGTCTCACGACCGGATCTCCCCTCCCCCACAAAAAAATGAAAAAGTGGAGGTGTGGCTCAAATGAGAGAGCACCTTGAGTAGAAGAAGCCAAGCATGAGATTGAATTCAAGCCTCAGTACCAGAAAAAAACAAAATGCTAAAAATATAAATAAATGCAAATTCCTATTAAACATATACACTTTCATACTTTTGTGAATTTTTTTCTTTTTGCCAGACCCAGGGCTAGAACTCAGGCCTCATACTCTCAGCTGGTGCTCTATTTGAATCATACCACCACTCCCAACTTTTTGCTAGTTAACTGAAGATAAAGAATGAGGATTTGTCTGCTGGGGCTGATTTTGAACCTTAATCCTAAGCTCTTAACCTCCTGAGTAACTAAGATTATAGGCATGAGCTACCAGTACCCAGCTTTGTGTGAATTCTTAAAACTGTGCTATGAAATTGCCATCAAATTTTCAGAACTCCTACTCCATTTATGGAACAGACTAATAATAGTATAAAGTAGGGGCTGGGAAGGTGGCTCAGCGGTAGAGCGCTTGCCTTGCATTCCTGAGGCCCTGGGTTCAATTCCTCAGACCACATAAGCAAAAATAAAAAAGCCGAAAGTGGCGATGTGGCTCAAGTGGTAGAGCGCTAGCCTTGAGCTGAAGAGCTGAGGGACAGCACCCAGGCCCAGAGTTCAGGCCCCATGACTGGACCCCCCCCCAAAAAAAGTATAAAGTAGCTCATTCCATAATTCACTCCATGCACATAATTTAACATACCATGGTTCATAAAATATTAATGCCAAAAATACTAAGAACCTTAGTGTTTAATTGAAAGGGCAAGTTAGATACCTATGGCTTATGCCTGAACTCCTAAATACCCAGAAGGCTGAGATCTGAGGATCCTGATTTGATATTGGCCTGGGCAAGAAAGTGAGTGAGACTTCTTTTTTTGCTGGTTGCTGGGCTTGAACTCAGGATCTGAGTGCTGACCTTGACCTCTTCTGCTCAAGACTAGGGCTCTACCACTTTGAACCACAGCTCCACTTCTGGTTTTCTGGTTGTTAATTAAAGATAAGAGTATCAGACTTTTCTGCCATGGCTGGCTTTGAACCATGGTCCTCAGATCTCAGCCTCCTAAGTAGCTAAGATTTACAGGTATGAGCTACCAGGGACCTGTGTCAGTGAGATTCTTATCTCCAATTAACTACCAAAGAAGATGGAAATGGAGCTGTGGCTCAAGTAGTAGAGTGCTAACAGTGAACAAAAAAGCTCAGGGACAGCACCTAGGCCATGAATTCAAGCCTTAGAATAGGCATCTAAAAAGATAAATAATAATAATTAAAAGGATAACCTCCAAGCTGGGCACCAGTGGCTCATGCCTATAGTCCTAGCTACTCAGGAGGTTGAGATCAGAGGATCATGGTTCAAAGCCAGCCCAGGCAGTAAAGACCATGAGACTCCTATCTCCAATAAACCACTAGAAAACCGGAAGTGGCACTGTAGCTCAAGGGGTAGAGCACTAGCCTTGAGCTGAAGAGCTGAGGGACAGTGCCCAGACCCAGAGTTCAAGCCCCATGACCGACCAAAAAAAATAAAAAAAGGATAACCTCCAAACTCAGTCATTCCTCCCGGCCCGCCAGGTACTAGGACTTGGACTCAGGGCCTCAAACCCTGTGCTTGCTCACAGCTAGCTAGCACTCCACATCCCTAGCTCAGCTTTTTGCTAGTTAATAAGAGACCGGAATTTTTAATTGATTAATTTTAATTGGTTGGCGGGAGATGGACTTTTCTGTCCTGGTTGGCTTTAAACCACCATCATCCACATCTTAAGCTTCCTGAGTAGCTACAATTACAGGATTAAGGCACAAGCACCCAGTTATAACTTTTATATTAGAAAGGAAACACATTTATCTTTTGATACATTTTGAGGCAGTTTCTTTTTTTCTCTGTCATGGGGCTTGAACTGGGGGCCTGGACATTGTCCCTGAGCTCTTTTTGCTCAAGGCTAGTGCTCTATTACTTTGAGTCACAGCAAAACTTTCAGTTTTCTGGCAGTTTTTTCTGGAAGTTGGCTACTGGCTTCAAACCATGATCCTCAGATCTCAGCCTGAGAAGCTAGGATTACAGGTGTGAGTCACTGGCACCTGGACTTTCCCTTCACCTTTAATGTAATCAATAGAGTCTCTTTTTTCCTAAGCTGATAAGGAATGGACAAAGACCAGAGAGAGCACTTTTTTCACAGTACTAGTTTTGATTCAAACTTTCAAACAGGTTGCTACTTTTATAAAGACATAGGAGATTTTATCTGTAAAAACTAAAGGCTATGAAGAAGGCACATGAGTTATTTTCTTGTTCACTAATAAGAAATCCTGAGACATGAAAAACTTTCCTCCTTCTTTCTCTTCCCATTTTCTTCCTCCCCTTGACCCCCAAAATGACTTTGGCATCACCTTGGTGGTATAAATGAACAGACATTATACATTTTCCCCTAGCTTCCTTTCTTCTTAACTAGGCAAGTATTCTACTGTATCTCTAAACTCTCCAGCAGGTCTTTAATACATGCGTGTAACAGTCATGTCTTTCTTTTGCCAGAACTTTTCTTTAAATCATTTAAAGTTGTATTTTGTACATCCAAGTTAAAATCTGGAAATGAGACCCTTTTTCTAATACACTCACCTTTAGCATAATGTCTAAGGTAGTGCCATCACCATGCTTCAAAACAGTCAGATAGACCTATGAAGAGATAAAGGAACATAAAAAGTAGTCATCTGGAGGCATGAGGGGGTTCTGGAGTTTGAACAATGGACCTATAACTTTCTGGGTAGGCACTCTACCATGTGAACTACGCCAACTTTTTTTTTTTTTTTTGCTTATTTTTCAGATAGGTGCTCATGATTTTGCCCAATGCTGGCCTCAGACTGCAATCCTCCTACTTATGCCTCTCAGCAGTTAGGAATTATAGGTATGTCCCATTTGTTCAGCTTGCTGATTAGATGAAGTCTCACTAAACTTTTTGCTCAGGCTGGCCTCAAACCTCAATCCATTTGATTTCTGCCTTACCAGTGGCTCAGACTATAGTTATGTACAACCCTACCCAGTAAAAAGATGATTTGAGTTCACATATCTAGTTTAAATATTCTAATGTTAGGAAAATATATAAAGTAAGCTAAAAAATGCAGTCATGTGTGATATACAACTGAGAGCCCATGAACAACCAAAGAGGTGGATGACAGTCATGACAGAGAACACCACCAGATCTCTTAGGGGAATATGCATGGCTAATATCCTTCAGCACTGGAATTGTCGGCTGAGAAACTTAAATGAGAAGCTGGTTATTTTCTTAAATAGCTTATGTTAAAAAGGAGCTAGATACTGCTTCTGGGTTGGTTTTTAGGTCAGTTTGGTTACTAATAAGTTGTATGCTTCACCGAACGAGACAGGCAGCTAAAAGTCAAAGAAATACATTAAGAAAACTTACAGGACTCCTCAGATCAGCAGAGAGACTCTGTTTTCCTTCCACATGATCCTTAAACCGACGACGGGCTTCTTCTAATGTTGCCTTATGTCCTGCTTTTCCTAGTTTTCCCAGAACCAAACCCCTTAAGAGTGCATCTAGATGACCTGGTTGAAAAGAAGAACAAAAGACTACTTGAAAAGTCTGTTTTAAAAAACTTGCAATTATAACTGTGTTATGCCAAATCTCTCATCTTGAACAATTATCCAAATACTGGAGAAAACATTTATTTCTATTTCAACTTATCAAATCTTAAGAGGAAAGGAAGTAACAGATTAAATTTGCTCACTTCATCTATACTTACAAATGCCAACTGTTAGAAGTTAGTAAGTATTCAGTCTGGTTAACAGTACTGCTAAGAATTACATGTGAAAAGCAGCTCATCTTCCCCTCCCCCCCTGCTTTTTTTTTGGGGGGGGGTCGGTCTTGGGACTTTAACTCTGGGCCTGGGGGCTGTCCCTCAGCTCTTCAGCTCAAGGCTAGCATTCTACCACTTGAGCCACAGTGCCACTTCTGGACTTTTTTTTTTTTTTTTTACTTCTGGCCTTTTCTGCTTATGTGGTGCTGAGGAATCGAACCCAGGGCCTCATGCAAACCTTCCCAGCCCCTCTTTTTCCTTTTTTGTTGACTCAAATTCAAGAAAAAGAAACATATAGAACTAGTATTCTCTGTGAACAATAAGTCAAAATTTTAGGGTTTCTTTTTTGAGTGGCACTGATCTTTGAACTCAGACCTTGCAACTGCTATGTAGACTTCACCACTTGAGCCACATAAATCCCCTTGTCCCCACCCCCAAATTGTATAATCTAATGGATTATGAGCCAGTATTGGTGGCTCACATCTATAATCCTATCTACTTAATAGGCTGAGATCTGAAGGTTGCAGTTTGAAGCCAGTCAGGGCAGGAAAGTCCATGAGACTTTTATATCTAGTTAATCAACAAAAAACAAAACAAAATAGATCCCACCACCACCACCACCAACAAAGTAAAGCTAATAAAAGTTCAGAGACAGTGCCCAGGTCCTGAGTTCAAGCCCCAGGACTAGCATACACGCATGCACAGTCAATAAATTATTATTCCAAAGACTTGCAAATAAGCCCATAAAAAGATGTTCAATGGCCAGGCACTGATGGCTCATGCCTCTAATCCTAGCTATTCAGGAGGCTGAGATCTGAGGATCATCATTGAAAGCCAGCCCCAGGCAGGAAAGTCCATGAAACTCTTATCTCCAATAAACCACTAAGAAAACTGGGGGTGGCACTGTGGCTCAAGTGGTAGAATGCTTGCCTAGAACTGAAGAGCTGAGAGACAGTGCCCAGGCACAGAGTTCAAGCCCCATGACAAAAAAAAGAAAAAAAGTTCAGTGGGCTAAAGCAATAGCTCAGGTTATAGACAGCCTTCCTAACAAGCATAAGGCCCTAAGTTCAAACCTAGTACATCCTCCCTCAAAAAAAAAAAGAAAAGAAAAAGATGCTGAACATCATTGGTCACTAAAGAAATGCAAATACCAGGCTGATGCTGGTGGCTCACGCCTGTAATCCTAGCTACTCAGGAGGCTGAGCTCTGAGGATCACGGTTAAAAGCCAGGCTGGGGAAGAAAGTTAAGTGAGACTCATTTCCAAATAACCACCAGAAAACCAGAAGTGGTGCTGTGGCTCAAGTGGTACAGCACTAGCCTTGAGCTGAAGAGCTGAGGGACAGTACCCAGAACCAAGTTCCAGCCCCACAACCGATAAAAAAAAAAAAAAAAGCAAATACCAATCTATACTTATTGTTATACTACAAAGTGCCTGCCTATATTTATCTTATACTACAGAGGGCCCGCCTAGTAAGTGCAAGTTTAAACTATAATAACACCAAGATAAATAAAATGAAAAGGACAAGCAATAGGTGTCGGTAAAAATGTAAAAACAATTGGTGGAGATGTTAAATGGTATGGCCACTTAGAAAAAAAGTTTGGCAACTCCTCCAAGGTTAAGCATAAAGTTATCTCATGACCTTCAATTTTACTCTTAGCTATCCAAGGGGAATGAAAGTATGTACCTACACACACACACACACAACTATTTATAGAATTAATGTCTGAAAAGTGGAACCAAAACAGATGTCCATCAACTAATAAACAATAAAATGTGTTGTGGTCACACAATGGAATACTACTGTACCATACAAATCATTAAGATACTGATATATGCCACAAAATATGGATGAGTCTTGAAAGCATTATGCTAAATGAAAGAAATCAGGCACAAAAAAGTCACATATGAATCTATTTATAAAATGCTCAGAATAGACAAACTTGTAAAACAGGAAGATTAGTAGTTGCCAGGTAGTAGACAATGATTGTCACCGAACCCAGAACTTCTCTGGAAAAAAATACTGAAGCAGGTATGATGATTACATACTTATAATCTTAGCATTCAACATGTCAAGGTAGCTGTAAATACTATCTGCATTATAATAACTCTCAAATATTTATCCTGTTTGGCCTTCTGGGCCCTCTGCCTTAAGATGTTCAAAATTGCCGGGTGCTGGTGGCACAACGCCTGTAATCCTAGCTACTCAGGAGGCTGAGATCTGAGGATCACGGTTCAAAGCCAGCCCAGGCAGTAGAGACCGTGAGACTCTTATCTCCAATAAACCACTAGAAAACCGGAAGTGGCACTGTAGCTCAAGGGGTAGAGCACTAGCCTTGAGCTGAAGAGCTGAGGGACAGTGCCCAGACCCAGAGTTCAAGCCCCATGACCGACCAAAAAAAATAAAAAAAGGATAACCTCCAAACTCAGTCATTCCTCCCGGCCCGCCAGGTACTAGGACTTGGACTCAGGGCCTCAAACCCTGTGCTTGCTCACAGCTAGCTAGCACTCCACATCCCTAGCTCAGCTTTTTGCTAGTTAATAAGAGACCGGAATTTTTAATTGATTAATTTTAATTGGTTGGCGGGAGATGGACTTTTCTGTCCTGGTTGGCTTTAAACCACCATCATCCACATCTTAAGCTTCCTGAGTAGCTACAATTACAGGATTAAGGCACAAGCACCCAGTTATAACTTTTATATTAGAAAGGAAACACATTTATCTTTTGATACATTTTGAGGCAGTTTCTTTTTTTCTCTGTCATGGGGCTTGAACTGGGGGCCTGGACATTGTCCCTGAGCTCTTTTTGCTCAAGGCTAGTGCTCTATTACTTTGAGTCACAGCAAAACTTTCAGTTTTCTGGCAGTTTTTTCTGGAAGTTGGCTACTGGCTTCAAACCATGATCCTCAGATCTCAGCCTGAGAAGCTAGGATTACAGGTGTGAGTCACTGGCACCTGGACTTTCCCTTCACCTTTAATGTAATCAATAGAGTCTCTTTTTTCCTAAGCTGATAAGGAATGGACAAAGACCAGAGAGAGCACTTTTTTCACAGTACTAGTTTTGATTCAAACTTTCAAACAGGTTGCTACTTTTATAAAGACATAGGAGATTTTATCTGTAAAAACTAAAGGCTATGAAGAAGGCACATGAGTTATTTTCTTGTTCACTAATAAGAAATCCTGAGACATGAAAAACTTTCCTCCTTCTTTCTCTTCCCATTTTCTTCCTCCCCTTGACCCCCAAAATGACTTTGGCATCACCTTGGTGGTATAAATGAACAGACATTATACATTTTCCCCTAGCTTCCTTTCTTCTTAACTAGGCAAGTATTCTACTGTATCTCTAAACTCTCCAGCAGGTCTTTAATACATGCGTGTAACAGTCATGTCTTTCTTTTGCCAGAACTTTTCTTTAAATCATTTAAAGTTGTATTTTGTACATCCAAGTTAAAATCTGGAAATGAGACCCTTTTTCTAATACACTCACCTTTAGCATAATGTCTAAGGTAGTGCCATCACCATGCTTCAAAACAGTCAGATAGACCTATGAAGAGATAAAGGAACATAAAAAGTAGTCATCTGGAGGCATGAGGGGGTTCTGGAGTTTGAACAATGGACCTATAACTTTCTGGGTAGGCACTCTACCATGTGAACTACGCCAACTTTTTTTTTTTTTTT
>NW_012267223.1:19655101-19694330 GCF_000151885.1 Dipodomys ordii
CACTTAATGTTGCTTCTATAGTAATTCTCTCCTTTCCTGCCTCCCTTCCTCTTTCCTCTTCTCTCTTGTACCTCTACTTGCTTTCTCTCCTCTTCTCTCCTCTCTTTTTTTTTTGTGGTATTGTGGTTTGAACTCAGGCTCTTGTACTTGCTAGACAGATATCATCTGAGCTAATGCCACGCCCTACAATAAGTCTTGACTTGATGACTCCTTTTTTGATCTGTCACTTGCTAAAACTCACAATACATAGAACATATTACCTGCAAGTGCTCATCACTGAAACTCAAATTACTCTCAATAGTTTCTTTTCAGTTTGTTCTTCACTTAACCAAGTAATTCAAATCATGTTTCTCTGCCCAAAACACTAAAATTGGCATCTCACATGTGAAGTAAAATGTATTACAGTTTAAGTTCTATAGGATCCAATCTTACTTGCCTTCACACTTACTTCTTTCTGACCTACATTTTCTGGCCTTAGGTCCTGGGCACTTGCTATTCCCTTTGTCTGGACCACTTTTTCCTAGAGAACCTCACATCTCTCCTCAGGTCTCTGCTTATACTCCAAAATCACTTTATAAATTTCCCCAACCATTCAAAATAGAAGCCCATAGTACTTCTTTACCTTACCCAATTTTGATTTTTCTTTGTTATACTTGCTACCACGCAGAAAACAACGTATTTAAATGTTTGCTGGAGTCTCCCATTAGGATATAAGCCTTACAGGGCAATGTTTTTCCTGCTTTTATATTATCAGCTCCTAAAAATGGACAT
Source organism: Dipodomys ordii (assembly GCF_000151885.1). Taxonomy (NCBI): domain Eukaryota; kingdom Metazoa; phylum Chordata; class Mammalia; order Rodentia; family Heteromyidae; genus Dipodomys; species Dipodomys ordii. The sequence continues at coordinate 19,655,873 of NW_012267223.1, forward strand.
TTACTAGCTGCATAAATATGTGTTGATTCCATGAAGGAAAGATTTAGAGTGCCAGGTATTACAACTATTTCTCTTATTTCATAGGACTCTGAGATTAACAAGACATGAATGTAGCTCAGTGGAATAATGCTAGCATGTGCAAAGCCCCTGGGTCTACTCCCCAGCACCGCCATTCAAAACAACAACAACAAAAGACTCCAATATTAAGACTAATCAGGAGAAAATGCCATCACTCATTATTAGTAGATGGAAGTAAGTTATAAAGTCTTCAAATCACCATTTTCAACATTTAAATGGAAAAAGAGAAAATACATAATTACAGGGCTGGATGCATGGCTCAAGTGGTAGAGCACTTGTACAGCAAGCGTAAGGCCCTGAGTTCAAACTTCAGTATTGCCCAAAAAATAAAAATAAAAAATATATGATTATAGAAATAATCTAGAGAACAAATCCTTAATTCAGAAAGCTAGCTGTTGTGTTTCTAAGCATCTTTATAAACTGTATCTATGGTGCCTTGAATATATGGTAATATAAATATGAAAGTCTGTTTGGCTTTTATTGACTATAAACAGGTCTTTGGAGCTATATAATACCTTTATTTCCATCAGTCTGCAGAAATCATATTTAGCAGTGGATACATACATGCATTACTTTTTCTATGTTTAGCAGTGGATACATACATGCATTACTTTTTCTATGTTTAGCAGTGGACACATACATGTATTACTTTTTCTATGTTGTTGACCCATGTAATTCCACTTGTATATTAAGACTAGTTTTATTTTCTGCTAGTTGAATATTTACTAATATCTAGCAAATACAAAGTAAATGCTAATTAAATTGCTAACCACTAAGTGAGTCTTTCCGTTCAGTATATGTATTACCTTCTCCAGGTTTGGGGTCCCAGCCCAATCTCTCCCCTATAGGTGAAAAGACATCTTTCACAAACTCCTGGATTTCCTCATAGAAGTCTGTGTGGGATAAGAGAGTTGAGAGAATCCCCAGGTTACAGCTCAGGTCGCTCCATACAGTGTAATTGGGTTCATTCACAAAAGCTTCCATGACTTTTAGAACCTCTACAGTGCTAATGATTCCAGCTCGAGCCTGGGATAGGAAAAAACATAAATTAACCTAGCCTTCAAACAAAACAAGACAAAACAAATGAGCATGTACTTTTGGAATTATCTAACAATGTTTTTTGTATAATGACAAAATTATAAGCTCAGAAGAACATGGTTAAAGCAGATAAAAATTCTGACAACATCCCTTATTTTTTTGTATTAAAAACTTAAAAAACACATGTAACTTCTGTAATTCAGAGCAACATTAAACCAGTTAACATTATTTCTACTCAGTTTCTAGGACTTTTTGCTCTAGAATTTTTCATACTTTCAGAAAATCGATAAAAAATCCTTGGGGCTTTGGTTCTTGACAGAAGTTGCCTCAAAACTGAATGTGCAAACTGATAATTTAGACCTCTCCTTTACTCATTTCTAAGAGTGCACACTGGAAGGTTCTACAAATTTAGAGTCTTTTCAGTAATAATACAATTAAGAAAAGGAATTTCTGTTCAGCAGCCATCTGCATGAACAGCTCACTCTCTAGGGATAGTTCTCCCCCAGCAGATGTGAAGGTTTTTTTTGTTGTTTTGGGTTTTTTTTTGGTTGGCCCTGAGGCTAGAACTCTGGGCCTGGGCGCTGTCCCTCAGCTCTTCAGCTCAAGACTAGCACTCTACCACTTGAGCCACAGTGCCACTTCTGGTTTTCTGCTGGGTTACTGGAGATAAGTCTCATGGACTTCCCTGCCAGGGCTGGCTTGAAAGAGGATCCTCAGATGTCTCAGCCTCCTGAGTAGCTAGGATTACAAGTATGAACCACCAGCGCCTGGCTAGATGTGAAGTTTTATGCATCAATGCTAATGTGTGTTTATACAATGGAGGATCTAAAACTAGTGACTGCAGAAGGCAGGGAAAATTTAAAGGCCAATTTAAATGAATACTAAAAGGAATTTGACTCTGTGTGTACGTGTGTGTGTTTGCACACACACTGCTTTGAGGCTTGAACTCAGGGGCAGGGAGTTGTCCCTGAACTTTTTGCCTCTAGGCTAGCATTCTATCATTTGATCTACAACTACTCTTCTAGCCTGCCTGCACCCCCACCCTTCCCTCTCCCTCTCTCTCTCAGGTTAATTGGAAAAAATAGCCTCAGAAGACTTTTATGCCCAGGTTGGCTTCAAACTGTGATCCTCAGATCTCAGCCATCTAAGTAGCTAGGATTACAGGCATGAGGCCACCTCCCTGGCAGAATATGACAGGACAATTTTATCTTAGTCAAAGATATCCAGGAATTACCTAAATATGTTGGGAGTCACAAACACAATCCTACTAAATGTAGCCTTAAATCCTTTCTGGAAAAAAAGTCAAATATAAATGTAATTCTCAAGTTAATGTGTTATAAACCATAATAACAGTATTTAAAAAGCCTAGCTTGGGGCTGGAAATGTGGGTTAGTGGTAGAGTTCTTGCCCTAGCATGCATGAAGCCCTGGGTTTAATTCCTCAGTACCATACAGAAAAAGCTGGAACTGGTATTGTGGCTCAAAACGGTAGCATGCTAGCCTTGAGCAAAACAAGCTCAGGGACAGTGCTCAGGTCCTGAGTTCAAGCCACAGGATTGACAAAAATTTAAAAAATTTTAAAAAGTTTAGCTTTTTGGTAATTACTTTGTACCTCAGTAAAACATAAAATCACTCTGAATTATTTTTTTTTTAAATCAGCAGACAGCTCATGCCTATAATCATAGCTACTCAGGAGGCTGAGATCTGAGGATCACAGTTCAAAGTCAGCCCGGGCAGGAAAGTCCATGAGACTCTTATCTCCAATTAACCTCCAGGAAACTGGAAGTGGCACTGTAGCTCGAACAGCTCAGTGATAGCACCCAGGTCCAGAGTTCAAGCCCCACAACAAATTAAAATTAAAAAAAAAAATCACTAGAAAGATTTTCCAGAACTCATATCTATTTCTATTAAAACAGCATCCTTTGTAAGGCAAAAAGTCCTTTCTTTTAATAGAAATAGATATGAGTTCTAGAAAATCTTCTTTACTGATTTTTTTTTTTTAATTTGGCTGTTGTAGGGCTTGAACTCTGGGCCTGGGTGCTGTCCCTCAGCTATTCAGCTTAAGGTGACTGTTCTACTATTTGAGCCAAAGTGCCACTTCCAGTTTTCTGGTGGTTAATAGGAGTCTCAAGGACTTTCCTGCCCAGGCCGGCTTTGAACCACGATCCTCAGATAGATCTCAGCCTGAGTAGCTAGGATTACAGGTGTCAGCCACTGATGCCCGGCTATTTTTGATTTAAGAGCAAAAGAAAAGTTTATTGAAAAGAGAAAAATGGAGCTTCCCATGAAAATGGACAGAGGGCCAGAGCTGGTAATCCCTAAAGGATGCTATAAAAATAGATACAAAGTAAGTGGCTTAATAGTGGTGAGAGGGGATTTATTTTTGGTAAATCACATAGGATCAAATCTTGCTATATAATTAATAGTAAGTCATCTGCTTGCACCCCAAAGTTGCCAAACCTTCCAAATAAACTATATTATTTTTCAAATACTCTAGGAAAAACAATAAACAAATTCTACTGTAATAGTTCAGTAATAGATGCTTACCAAGGAAAAGAGGTCATTCTGTAATCCAAGTCGATCCACAGGAGGCAGAGAAAGGTCACGGATGCCTGGTAATAAACTTTCAAGCATGGCAGAGCTATACTGGGTCCTATAAAAGCCAACTGTTCCCAGATTCAACTGAAAAGATCCAATATATATCATTAACCACTCTCACATTTATAAATTAAAAAAAATTGTTTTGCAGTGCTGGGGAATCAAACCCAGGTTCTTACACACATGCTAAGCAAATGTTCTACCATTTAGCTAAATTACCAGCCCCATTTCTTTCTTTTCTTTTCTTTTTTTGGTGCCAGTCCTGATTGAACTCAAGGCCTGGGTGCTGTCTCTGAGCTGTTTTCAAGGGTAGTACTCTAATACTTGAGCCACAGCACTACTTCAGCTTTGTGGTGGTTAATTAATAGGAGTATATCACAGACTTTCCTGCCTAGGCTGGCTTTGAACCATGAATCTCAGATCGTAGCCTCCTGAGTAGCTGAGATTATGGCATGAGCCACTGGCATTTATTTATTTTTTTTGTCTTTTATTTACTTATTTTTGGTCGGTCGTGGGGCCTGGGCACTGTCCCTCAGCTCTTCAGCTCAAGGCTAGCACTCTACCACTTGAGCCACAGTGCCACTTCCAGCCTTTTCTGTTTATGTGGTGCTGAGGAACCGAACCAAGGGCCTCATGCATGCAAGGCAAGCACTCTACCACTGAGCCTGTCATTTTTTATGTATATGTAAAACAAATTCTAGCACGCTCTCTCTCTCTATATATATATAAAAGACAAGAGCCAACAATGTTAATAGGGATTAAAATATGCACAGTCAGGTGCTGGTGGCTCACATCTATAATTCTAGCTACTCAAGAGCTGAGATCTGAGGATCATGGTTTCAAAGCCAGCCTAGGCAGGAGAATTCATGAGACCCATTTCTAGTTAACCACCAGAAAACCAAAGTAGAGCCGTGACTCAATGTGATAGAGCACTAGCCTTGATCAAAAAAGCTCAGGGTCAGCACCCAGGCCCGCATTCCAGACCCATGGTTGACCCCTCCCCCCCCCCAAAAAAAATACACTACAACCATAGTAGTTTCTTACCTATACTCCCAGCTATTTTGAAGGGAGAGATAAGAAGAAGGTAGTTTAAAGCTAGCCCAAGCAAAAAAGTTAGTGAGGAATATCCTCCCCCTCCCCCCAATCTCAACAAAACAAGCAACAGGCTATAGATATGAAGATCCCAGTCTGAGACTAGCTCTACACAAAAAGCAGTAGAGGGACTGGGAAGGTGGGTCAGTGGTAGAGTGCTTGCCTTGCATGCATGAGGACCTGGGTTCAATTCCTTGAGCTGAAGAGCTGAGGGACAGTGCCCAGGCCCAAAGTTCAAGCCCCACAACTGGCAAAAAAAAAAAAAAAGGCAAGGCTGGGAAGGTGGCTCAGTGGTAGAAAGCTCCCCTTGCATGCTTGAGGCCCTGGGTTCGATTCCTCAGCACCACATAAGCAGAAAAAAAAAAGCCAAAGTGGCACTGTAGCTCAAGTGGTAGAGCGCTAGGCTTGAGCTGAAGAGCTGAGGGATAGCACCCAGGCCCAGAGTTCAGGCCCCACGACCGGACCCCTCCAAAAAAAATAAAGGCAGTAGAGCACCTGCATAGCAAGGGTAGGGCCCTGAGTTTGACCCTAGCACTAGCAATAAAACTCAAGCACCACCAACTTTGGTGGTTAACTAGACATAGAGTGTCATGGATTTTCCTGTACCAGGGCTGGCTTTGAACAGCAATCCTCAGATCTCAGCCTCCTGAGTAGCTAGGATTAGAGGCATGAGCTATCAGCACCTAATAGGAATTCATCTTTACCTAATTGTAATAATAAGATACATAGTTCTTGTTTATAAGAAAATTTTGCTAGGGCTGGGAAGGTGGCTCAGTAGTAGCGTGTTCTGTTTGCCTTACATGCATGAGGCCCTGGGTTCGATTCCTTGGCACCACATAGGCAGAAAAAGCCAAAGTGGTGCTGTGGCTCAGGTGGTAGAGCGCTAGCCTTGAGCTAAAGAGCTGAGGGACAGCGTGCTGGCCCTGAGTTCAGGCCCACAGAGGGCAGGGGGAGGGGGGGTAAATTTTGGGGGACTCCAGTGGCTCATTCTTATAATTCTAGTTACTCAGGAGGCTGAGATCTAAGACAAGATTTGAAGCCAGCCTGGGCAGACAAATCCAAGAGACTCATATTTCCAATTAACCACCTAGGAGCTAGAACTGGAGGCATGGCTTAAGTGTCTGAACACTACTAGTCTTGAGCAAAAAAGCTAAGAATATGAGGGCCTGAGGTCAAGTCCCAGTATGGTACAGGAATTAAAGTTTTCATATTGCTAATTATAGATAGTTCAAGTACTAAATATTTCACTGGGTGTACTTTAAAAAAATAAAACAGGTAAGTAAAAAATTCTGAGGTCTTGTAACCCCTCTGTATGGTATTTTCACAATAAAAAATAAAATTAAAAAACTCTGAGGTAATATATAGATCCCATTAGGAAACCTAAAATTTAAGTAAATACCCACTGTTTTGTTGTTGTTGTTAGTGGAGCTTGTACTCCAGTCCTGGGCACTGTCCCCGAGATCTTTTACTCAAGGCAGCACTCTGCCACTTTGAGACACAGAACCACTTCTGATTTTCTGGTAGTTAACTGAAGAAAGTCTCAAGGAGCCAGGTGCCAGGGGCTTATGCCTGTAATCCTAGCTACTCAGGACACTGAGATCTGAGGATCATGGTTCAAAGCCAGCCCGTGAGACTCTTATCTCCAATTACCACCAGAAAACAGGAAGTAGCACTGTCGCTCAAGTGGTAGAGTGCTTGCCTTGAGCTGAAGACAGCTCCCAGTCCCAGAGTTCAAACCCTATGACTGACAAAAAAAAAGTCTCATGGTCTTATGGGCGTAGGCTGTCTTTGAAGTACAATCCTCAGATCTGAGCCTCCTGAGTAGCTAGGATTCCATGCATGAGCCACCAGTGCCCAGCACCCACTGTTTTTTTTTTTTTTTTGGTCGTGGGGCTTGAATTCTGGGACTGCTGGGGCTATCCTCCTCTTCAGCTTAAGGCTAGCACTCTATCACTTGAGTGGTAGTGCCACTTCCAGTTTTCTGGTGGTTAATTGAGATAAGTCTCACAGACTTTCCTGCCTGAGCTGGCTTTGAATCAGGAAGAGCTAGGATTACAGGCATGAGCCACTGGAACCCCTGGTATTTTTGCAATATATATATATATATATTTTAAACATCAGCTAAGGAATTTCACATTTCAATGACATAAACTGATTATCTGTTTGATTTAATTTGATTATAGTTCTATACATTTGATGACAACATATCATTAAGGTAAACATATCATTACAATGAGAAGGCTGGGGGCTAGGAAGGTGGCTCAGTGGTAGAGCACTTGCCTTGCATGCATGAGGCCCTGGGTTCAATTCCTCAGCACCACATAAACAAAAAGAAAAAAGCCAGAAGTGGCGCTGTGGCCCAAGTGGTAGAGCGCTAGCCTTGAGCTGAAGAGCTGAGGGACAGTGCCCAGGCCCAGAGTTCAGACCCCACGATTGGACCCCCCCCAAAAAAAACAAAAAAAAAAAAAAAATGAGAAGGCTGTTTGAAGCTACAAGAGTACAAATGTTTTAGTGAATTTGACTTAGCCTACTGTTTTTCAGTTTTTTCGAGACACGTCTCACTATGTTTCCTAGGCTTGGCCTTAAACTCAAACCTCTTGCCTCAGCCCTCTTAGTGCTGGGATTACAGGTATATGTCATCATACCCAGCTACTCTACTAATTGTTTTTCACTTTAGTCTTTGAATCTGCTTTTCTACTACTTCATTACCTAACATAAGGGCCAATGTTTGGACACTACTATTTGAGAATTGGCCCTAAATTTTACAATATTATATACAGTGGAAGTCTATGCTCCATCAGAAAGAAATCACACAGCCCCATTGGTTAGGAAATTGAGAGCCTTGGAAAAAATTACATTAAGTGAAATAAGCAAGGCCCAAAGAAACATAGGTCCCATGTTTTCCCTTATTTGCAATAACTAGTATATGTCTAGGACAAGCAGAAAAGTTCAAAAGCTATGGACATATGATCACGTAAGATGATGCTAAGTGAAATGAACCCCAAGATAGGGACACAAGAGGCTTTATCTTTGTTGCTGTTGTTTTAAATGTATTTATAATGTACTATGTGATTTTATTTCTTTTGTATGTTCTTCCCCCATGGTATAAACTGTTTTAACTATATTTGATTCCGGTGCCCTGCATCTTGTATATACTTTTTTCTAATTTGAGGAGGGGAAGGGAAATAACAAAATGCTGAAACAAGGATACAGGTTGACTCATTGTAACAATGAGATGTACAAGACATTATGTTGAGGGGGAGTGGGAGGTAGAGTTAGGGAAGGGATGGTAGGGGAAAAACAAAGGAGGGGTAACAATGCTTGATAGGAAATGTACTTATCTTACTCATAACTGTAACCCCTCTGTATAGTATCTTTACAATAAAAAATATATATTAAAAAAAGATTAAAATTTTTTATTTTCCTAGTCAGGTGCCAATAACTCACGCCTGTAATCCTAGCTACTCAGGAGGTTAAATTCTGAGGATCAAGGTTTGAAGCCAGCCTGGGAAGAAAAATCTGTGAGACTATTCTCTACATTCCACTATACTAACAAATCTGGAAGTAGAGCTGTGGCTTATGTGGTAGAGCACTATTTTTGAGCAGGACAGTATGCAGGCCTATAAGTTCAAGCCCCAGGACCAGCACACACACAAAAAAACGTTTTCTTTAAGAAGTCCTAGCCTAGGGGGCTGGGAAGGTGGCTCAGTGGTAGAGCACGTGCCTTGCATCCATGAGTCCCTGGGTTTGATTCCTTAGCACCACATAAGCAAAAAGAGAAAAGCTGGAAGTGGCGCTGTGACTTAAGTGGTAGAGTGCTAGCCTTGAGCTGAAGAGCTGAGGGACAGCGCCCAGGCCCAGAGTTTAGGCCCCATGACCAGACCCTCCCCTCCCCACCACCCAAAAAAAAAGTCCTAGCCTAAACTGAAGCAGTAAATTTTAGGGTCAGTCATAAAATACATAAAGTGAGACCAAAAAATCATTTTAGTTAAGATAAAAATGGCTATGCTGGTTTGGGAATGTGGCTTAGTAGTAGAGTACTTGCCTAGCATACATGAAGCCCCTGGGTTTGATTGTTCATTACCATATAAACAGAAAAAAGCCGGAAATGGTGCTGTGGCTCAAGGGGTAGAACACTAGCCTTAGGCCAAAGAAACATAAGAGACAGTGTCCATGCCGATTTAAGCCCCATGACAGGCAAAAAAAAAAAAAAAGGGCGGGGGGGAGGTCTATGCTACTTCTGTACTCACCTTCACCCACTGATCTGGCTTGACATTTTTCAAAACCACATTCATTTCTGGCTTATCCATTAGAATTTTTTGTTTGGCTTGATTGGGGTCTTCACTAGTAGAGATTGTGATGGGAACCATCCATTGAGGACAATCTTCTCCTAAGCAAGAGAAAAACAAACAGAAAATTAAAAAATGATTTTCAACGGAAGAAATGGATAATAAAGTAGAAAAAGATGTCAGGGAGCCAGGCACTGGTAGCTCACACCTGTAATTCTAGCTACTCAGGAGGCTAAGATCTGAGGATCATGGTTCAAAACCAGCCCAGACAGAAAAGACCATGAGACTCTCATCTCTAATTAATCAACAAAATTTATGTCAGAAGTAGAGCTGTGGCTCAAGTGGTAGAGCACAATCCTTGAGTGCAAAAGCTCAGAGACAGCAACCCAGGTCCAGAGTTCAAGCCCCAGGATTGGCACAAACAAAACAAAAAAGTAATTATAACAGTAAGGAGGATGAAGGGCAGAAGGTCATGTTTCTTTATCAAATTTTGTGAGTATAACATGATAAAACATAGGTAGTTGTGACATATATACATATAATATATATGTCTAATGACATGAAGAAATACTTGCAAGTATTTGACTATCAGGAGGTGGATGTAGGAGGATGAGTTTGAGGTCAGCTTGGGCTACATAGTAAATTCCAGGTCAGACCAGCAATGCAGTAATACCAAATCTCAAAGCAAGCACTTACAAGCATAAATTCTGGGAGTTCAACTATTTTAATTCTGACTCTTTAACTTACTAAAGAGGTAGACCTTAAGAAAGTTGAGAAGATAAAAAAAAAATGTAGCCACCCATATAAACACACAGCAAGGCCTCTCTCAGGGATTAAGACTAAAGCATCACTTCTTGAGTGTTCCAATCTTTCTTTACTCTCTACAGCCTTTTAATAATAGACATGAAATTTTTAAAAATTCTAAGTGACTAAATACTACAAATATCTTGTAAAATTCTTTTCTTTTTCCTTTGAGACAAGGTCTTATGTAGTCTAGAACGTCTTGAGATTCTCCTAACCTCATCCTCCCAGCTGATGATTACAGGTGCCAACATTTCCAGCTTAAATTTTCTCTTTGGATTTCTTTCTTTCCTTTGTCAGTGGTAGGGGGCTTGAACTCTGGGCCTGGGTGCTGTCCCTGAGCTCTTCAGCTCAAGGTGCACGCTCTACTACAGCACCACTTCCAGTTTTCTGGTGATTAATTGGAGATAAGAATCTCACAGACTTTCCTGCCTGGGCTGGGTTTTGAACCTTGATCCTCAGATCTCAGCCTCCTGAATAGCTAGGATTACCGGCATGAGCCACTGGCTCCTGGCTCTCTTTTGATTAAATTTCATTTTTATTCTTTCAACATCTCCTTGCTTTTACTTAATCCCATTAAGTTATAAAAATGAGTATCATTTTCTATTAGCTGGAACACTACTGGTATGGTACCCAAATTTGTTAATCAGCTCCCAGTTACAGCTATTGCTTACCAACATATGGTCCACTGGCACAGAACTTCTTTTGAGACAATCTCAGTAATCTGTCATCTTCTACCTAAAAAGGTAAAACAAATGCTATAACAGCATCAACCATCTTTTTTTCCCTGTGTTTGTGGGGGTTTTTCTACAAGAATTAGAACGTAGAACCAATATAATCAAATGTCTTATGAGTGCACAAAACTTAATGGCAATAAAGATTATACCATGGAATGGGCAAAAAGCTCACTATTTTTCATTTAGCCATCAAAATAAAAATATTCTAAATAAAAGCTCAAATTCTGGCTGGGCATCAGTAGCAAACCCTTGTAAAACTACCTACTCGGGAGGCTGAGATCTCAGGATTAGGGTCCTAAGCCACACCTCTACTTCTAGATTTTTGCTAGTTATCTGGAGTTAAGAGACTCAAAGGTTTGTCAGCCTGGGCTGACTTTGATCCACAGATCTCAGCATCCTGGTAGTTAGGATTACTGGTGTGAGCCACTAGTACTTGGCATGGATTTTCTTTTTTGAGACAGAGTCTTGCTGTGCAGCCTAATATGGCCTCTAATTCCTCATTCTCCCACTTCAACCTCCCATGTGCTGGGATTACAGGCATACATCTCTACACCTAGGTTTAGAAAGGATTTTTTTGGGGGTGGGGGGCGCAGAACCTCAATCCTGGGGCTTGAACTCAGGGCCTATGCATTGTTCCTGAGCTTATTTTGCTCAAGGCTAGTGCTCTACCACTTGAACCACAGTACTACTTCCGGTTTTTTCTACTTCTGTGGTACTGAGGAATCCAACTCAGGGCTTCATACATGTGAGGCAAGCATTCTACCACTAAGGCACAATCTCAGCCCTATAAAGGATTTTTTTTTTTAAGAGTACCTGTTCAGCTTCCACATAAATGAGAGGGAATCCCATTTGTTTGGTCCAGGTATTCATCACAGCTGCTATAGGTTTGCCACTAGCACTTTCCAAACTTTCCCAAAGATCCTCTAGAAAGTAAATGTAAACAATATTAATCTAAAATGTTTATATGTTTATTTTCCTAAATAATCAGAAATTTTATATAACTTTTAACACTATTTGACTATTCTTTTGTTCTTTTAGGTTCAGGAAACAATAATTCTAACATCTACCCCTGAATACCATCCTTTGGCCCTCTGCTGGAAAAGTAGAATCAAGTCTCAATAATGCCTTTTTAATTGTATCCTCTAGTATTATAGACGTAGGACAGTACTGTATCATCCCTCTGTGAATATAAATACCTTGTACCTGCTTTATGATACGTAACAGTGACTGTGCTTTATCAGAGCTGTTTTTAATGATGTTACTCAAGAATGTTTTCTTTCCAGATGATGATTGAGAAGTTAATAAAAAAAAATGGTGCCAGGTACCACAACAGTAACAGAACTTTGCATTTTTCTGGGGTTTTGTTTTTTTTCTACTTTTGTCAGTTTATTAAATTGATGTCTTAATTTTCAAAATAAGCACTAGCTACTACTTGAGTGAGATTCAATATTATTGTGATTGTGTTCACAAGTTAGGGACATTTTCCTTATTTCTCTGTTATGAATAAGACAAACCTTGTCAGTATCTTTTAGCACTTCATAGCTTAAAATTCTAACAGCTTCAGATTTAGGTTTACAGTTTGCTATTGATAAGGCCAGGTCTGGTCTTGACAGTAAAGCCACCATTGGGGTTTTGTTTTTTATCTTTTTTTTTTTCTTTTTATTAATGGTGTGCTGGATATCTAATTTTGTTCAGATGACTGCAGAACCTGGAAAAGCTGTTGCTGCTATTGATGCATAACATACTGCTATTATCGGTCTTTTTATATAAATATACATATATACACATACATATATATAATTTGAATTTTTGGAAACTTTAGCTGTGCTGTCAACTTTGGAAAAAGTATCCCAGTTTACCGTGTTGAGTTGGCATTGTACAGAAATTGATAGCCATATTGGTCTAGAAATGTTAAACTTAATTTTTTTCCATTTGTACAGGGGTAAATACACTGTATTAAATATGTAAGGTCTTATCTATATGGGTTTGATTACAGAAACTAATAAAGTATTCTCTAAATAATGAAAAGAAACGTTAATCTAAAATGTTTATATGTTTATTTTCCTAAACCATCAGAAATTTTATATAACTTTTAACACTATTTGACTATTCTTTTGTTCTTTTAGGTTCAGGAAACAATAATTCTAACATCTACCCCTGAATGCTGCAGCTAAATAAATTTCATTATAAAAACTGGTCTTTTATTTTAACATGTACTTAATTATTCTAATGTATAAAATATTATAATTGACAAAAGATGGAGGAATTCAAAGAAAAAATATAGACACAGTAACATGTTCATGTATACTACTTCCTTAACAGTCACAAACTTAAATGCCATTACATCCATTCAATTAACCAAAGTTAAAACACAGTCAATGATAAAACTGAAATAAAACTTATGAGTTGTTTTTCAAGACAAGGGAAGGGAACATTCCAGGTAAAGAGAATAAATGATCTACGCACAAACAGGGAAGCATAAGATAGAAAACTTGAAGCAATACTTGTTGAGGCAACAACTCAGCAGTGTCTTCATTAAGCTATAGAATAGGGAGCACAGTAGTAGGAGTAACAGATGAGGTGAAAAAAACTGGCAGAACTGTTTCAGACAGTACAGCTTACATAGAGGGATGAATCCGGTGATCAAGTAGAGTGATAAAACTAGCTACATCCTCTCTAGAGAGATACTCATTCTAGCTTTAGTTTAGCAAATGAAGTTGAAAGGACTGGGAAAGGGGATGAAGTAGTGAGTTAATTAACAAGTAATTGCAGAACTGTAGTGGAGAGATCACAAAGTGGATTAGAAGGGCTATGTGAACAGACAGATGACTCTGGAACTTCGGCAAGAAGTTAAAGACCATGAGCAATAACTAAAATATAGTTTAATAACAAGTATCTTCCATAAATAACAGGACCAAACAAAACTGTCAAAGAGTAGCCTTTGCTATTCAAAGTGTAGCATAACTCAGTAACACTAGATTTACCCAGGTATGTTAGAAATGTACTAACATATACAGAGTAACAATATTTTATCTCCATTTCAATCTCAACCTATTAAAGATTACCTGTGGCAGCATTCTTTTGTTGAAACTTGGTTAAATACATATTCATTCCTTTTTTAAAGTCCTGAGAAAATAAAGTTAAATGCAAGAGTCAGATCTCAGGATTTATATTGTATGTGCATATTTGTAGTCAAAAGCAAGGCTGGCACTGTCAAACTTGTAATCCTAGTTACTGAGAAGGCAGAGCTATGAAAATCTCAGGTTTTAACTGGCCCAGATAGAAAAGTCTGTAAGATTCATCTCCAATTAACTAGTAAAAAGCTGGGCTGGAAGTGTAGCTCAGATGGCAAGAATGCCTGTCAGTTGTGAGCAAAAAAACCAAGCAAGGCATTGATGACTCACATCTCTAATCCTAACTTACCCAGGGCAGGTGAGATCTTAGAAATATAGTTCAAAGCCGGGCGCTGGTGGCTCACGCCTGTAATCCTAGCTACTCAGGAGGCTGAGATCTGAGGATCGCAGTTCAAAGCCAGCCCGGGCAGGAGAGTCTGTGAGACTCCTATCTCCAATAAACCACCAGAAAACCAGAAGTGGCGCTGTGGCTCAAGTGGTAGAGCGCTCGCCTTGAGCTGAAGAGCTGAGGGACAGCACCCAGGCCCAGAGTTCAAGCCCCACATCCGACAACCGCCCCCCATACACACAGATAAAGCAAAACATATATAGAAATTTAGCTTTAAAAAATGAGACATTTTGTCCATGTAAACCTGTGAAAAGAAGATTAAAAAAATGTTCTTTTACCTTATCCCCAATGTAGTCATGCAGCATTCGAATAACAGATGCACCTTTGCTATATGATATAGCATCAAATATTTCATCAACTTCAGATGGATGGCCCACACTGACCTGGTAGACAGTATGATTCAGGGTTATGACAGGAAGCAGACAGCCTGTAATACTAAATTACATAAAAGCTTTCTAGGAAAACCCTTCTAATTCCTAAGATATTTTTCTGCCCTTAATGCACTCATAAAGTACATAACAATCATCAAAAGTGTAGCTAATTAATCTTAATAAAGTGAAAGATGATGAGGATTATGTTCTCTATTCTAGTCCTGACACTGCTCTGCTCAGAGGCAAGTCATTATATTTATTCATAGGAGTATAGGGAGAGGTGAGTAGAGAAGAAATGTAGAGATCAAAACATTTAGTTACCTACACTAATTATAATTACTTTATGATTAAAACATTAAATAATTATTTTACAATTAAAGAAGATACTAGCTAAATATGTTAAAGTAAGATGTTGCTCTCCTTCGGATGCAAGATTTCTATATATAAACTAATTGTAGTAAGAATAGACTAAATCAAGAGAAAACAAACAGAAACAGACTAGAATAATAAAATATGTCCATATTTTCCTTGAAACAATGAAATCATAGTGTTACTCAGCAGATATGGTTTCTCTCACACTATTCAATAAAACCTTATGTAGTATCTTCCTCTACAAAGATAAAATTTTTATAAGGCCTATCAATTAGAATTTACTCTTGTCAGATTTTTAAAGACTGGAAATATAAACTAAAAAACAAGCTATACCACCCAGCAATTATCTTTTCATTTCAGAATCCTAAGCATCTCTAAAACAAATTATTTTATTGGGAAGGAAAGTAGTTATAGCCCATGGTTGGAAAGTGTAGCTCACTTCAATAGGATGAC
This sequence comes from Dipodomys ordii, assembly GCF_000151885.1. Taxonomy (NCBI): domain Eukaryota; kingdom Metazoa; phylum Chordata; class Mammalia; order Rodentia; family Heteromyidae; genus Dipodomys; species Dipodomys ordii. The sequence goes on from NW_012267223.1 coordinate 19,671,223, forward strand.
TGTTATCTAAGGCATCAAGCTCCTGGGCTCGGGTGTAATCAGCAGAAACAAACTGAGTCCAGATATCATACTCGGGAAAGCAGTGGTCCACACATAGATACTCAATCCAGGATGCAAAGCCTTCATTTAACCAGAGATGAGTCCACCATTCCTTTAAAAAAAAAAGTATAAAAATAAGTGAGGAAAACAAAATGACTGTCCTTCCACTAATTTGAAAAAAAAGTTGCTTAAGGAAAAAAAAAAGTTTGTTCTACTATACTCCCAAATTTATAATTTAATGAGCAAAAATTCTGAAGCCACTTAGTGAAAAACTCATTTTGTCAACAGATGGCAAGAAAGGTCAGTCAGCTGGTGATCTTAAAATTATGCTTGGAGAACATTTTCAAAACTCCAGAAACTTCTTATTAGCACAGGTAGAAAGAGGGTGGAGTACATATATGGAAAAAGGAAAGAGCAGATAAAAGTAGGCAAGAGCAGAGAAGTGAAAAATATCATTATATAAGATTTAGCTTAGTAATCAACTGTTATGGCTCACACCTATAATTCCACCCAGAAAGTGGAAGTAGTAAAATTATCAGGTCAAGTCCAGCCTGAGTTGTGAGAAGTTGCTATGAGACTTTGTCTCAAAAACAGAGTTAGGGCTGGGAAGGTGACTCAGTGGTACTGTGCTTGCCTCACATGCATAAGGCCCTGGGTTTGATTCCTCAGCACCACATAAGCAGAAAAAAGCCGGAAATGGCACTGTGGCTCAAGTGGTAGGGAGCTAGCCTTGAGCTGAAGAGCTGAGGGCCAGCGCCCAAGCCCAGAGTTCAGGCCTCTCGACCGATCAAAAAAAACAAACAAAAATGACCAAAAAAAAACAAACCAAAAAGCTAGGCTTAGTGGCTTATGACTGTAACCCTAGCTATTCAAGCTAGGAGGCTAAGATCTGAAAATCAAGGTTTGAAGCCAGCCTGAACAGGTAAGTTCATGAGACCCTTACCCCCAATTAATCATCCAGAAGCTGGCAGTGGAACAGTGGCTCAAGTGGTGTAGATGGGGAGCCTTAAGCAAAAAACTCAGAGACAAAGTCCAGGCCCTATGCAAAAATTCTGAAGCCATTTAGTAAAAAAATCATTTTTGTGTCAACATATGTCTAGAAAGGTCAGTTGGGGATCTTAAAGAGTTATGATTAGGGAACATTTCTTTTGGGGGGGGGGGTCTGGTCATAAGGCCTGAACTCTGGGCCTGGGCGCTGTTGATTAGGGAACATTATTAAAACACTAAAGTAACTTCTTCCAAATTTTTGTGTCGAGATTGACACAAAAACAAAACAAAGCTCAAGACAGACTATATTCCTAGCTATCTGGAGGCAGATGAGGGATAGAGGTTCAAAGCCAACCTGAGAAAAATGTTCACAAGACTTCATCTCATCCAGGAGCTGGGTATACTGACATATACTACCTATCATCACATTTGTCTGGGGAAGCACAAATTGGCTGGGCCTGGACATAAAGTAATCACAACAACAACAATGCAAAAAGGACTGCTAGAGTGGCTCAAGTGATATAGTTTCTATCTAGCAAGTATGAGGTCCTCAGTTAAATACCAAAAAGACAAAAATCAAAAATAAAATAAAAAGCTAGTGGGAAAAAATAAAGGGGAAGCTAGGGGCAAAGCTCAAGTGATAAAGCACTTGCCTATAAAGTGCTGCATATACTTCAATCACCAGTATTAAAAACAAAACTATTAGCTGGGCATCAGTGGCTCATGCCTGTAATCCTAGCTACTCAGGAGGCTGAGATCTGAGGATCATGGTTCAAAGCCAGTCCAGGCAGGAAAGTCCGTGAGACTCATCTCCAATTAACCACCAGAAAACTGGAAGTGGCGCTGTGGCTAGAGTGCTAACCTTGAGCTGAAGAGCTGAGGGATAGCACCAAGGCCCACCCAGAGTTCAAGCCCTATGACCACCAAAAAAAAAGAAAGAAATATCATGGTAGGAAGTAGTGCAATGATGAATGTTAATATCTGAGTATGAAATTCTCACCTGCTAATAAAACTACATGGCAAGTGGGATGAACAAAGACTGAATGCCAAAATACTTTTTGAGGTATATCAACTTTTTAGAAAAATGATTTCAATCTAATTTCACTACAGTTGATTAAAGCACTTAGTAATGTATTAATCCAAGACAGAGGCCAAGGGATTTTGGTTGAAAAACAAAGTGCATTTTGAAATTCTAAAAGAATCAGATTGGGAAAAGGGGATGCTTGAACTCAGGGTCTCAAGCTTTCACCTAGCTTTTATGTTCAACACTGGCACACTATCACTTGAGCCATACCTCTACTTTTTTTTTTTTTTGTGCCTGTCCTAGGGTTTGAACTCAAGTGCCTGGTACTGTTCCTGAACTTTTTTTTTTCTTTTTTTTTTTGGGGGGGGGTCCAGTCGTGGGGCCTGAACTCTGGGCCTGGGAGCTGTCCCTCAGCTCTTCAGCTCAAGGCTAGCTCCCTACCACTTGAGCCACAGCGCCACTTCTGGCTTTTTTTCTTTTTGCTTATGTGGTGCTGAGGAATCGAACCCAGGGCATCATACATGCAAGGCAAGCGCTCTACCACTGAGCCACCTCCCCAGCCCCTTCCTGAACTTTTACTCAATGTAGTGCTCAACCACTTGAGCCACAGCTCCCTTTCCAGCTTTTTCAAGGTTAGAGATAAGTGTCTCACAGACTTTCCTGCTTGAGCTGGCTCTGAATCATGATCCACAGATCTCCATCTCCTGAGTAGCTAGGATGATAAGCATGATCCACACTGGTACTCAGCAAAAGGGTTGTTTTGTTTTGTTTTTTTCCCTTCTGGTACTGGTTCTGTGGTTTGAACTTAGGGCCTCAGTGTTTTCCCTGGGCTTTTTGCTAAAGATTAGTACTCTGCTACTTGAGACACACCTCTACTTCTGGCTTTTTGGTGGTTAACGGGAAATAAGAATGTTCTTACAGAGTTTCCTCCTGAATAGCTAGGATTACAGGCATGAGCCACCAACACCCGGCCAAAAGAGTTTATTTTTGGGTATTTTTTTTTTAAGCAACTCCTTAGATGTCTCAGTTGCTAAATATCTTACTTTCTTGCTTAATTTTTTTTTTTTTGGCTGGTCATGGGGCTTGAACTCTGGGCCTGGGGGCTGTCCCTCAGCTCTTTCTGCTCAAGGCTAGCATTCTACCTACCACCTGAGCCACAGCACTACTTCCGGCCTTTTCTGTTTACGTGGTGCTGAGGAATCAAACCCAGGGATTCATGTATGTGAGGCAAGCACTCTACCCCTGAGCCACCTTCCCAGCTCCTTTCTTGCTTATTTCTAAGACATAAGGAAGTTAACTAATATCCAAGCAAGTATACAACTCTTGGAAGTCTTTTAAGTGCTGTCAAAGAATCTGGTAAACCCAGGGCTTTGCATATGCTAGGCAAGTACTCTACCACTAAGCTACCTCCCTAACCCTGATAAAATACTTTTCTCTTTTTTCCCAAAGATTTCTTTATTAAGTAACTACATATATTTTATACTACAGTGGAGTAGTTATACTTAGCTAAAGTCATCAATGCATTTTAACCTTCACAATGATAATCATCTTCATTCTAATCTACAAAGTTTATGAACTTTATGAACATTAACAATAAAACTATTTCTTCCATGGGGAAAAACAAAGGAGGAGGTAACAATGCTCAATCGGAAATGTACTCATTACCTTACTCATGTAACTATAACCCCTCTGTACAGTATTTTTACAATAAAAAATCAAACTATTCTTTCAGATCGGGTGATATGTACATTTCTTTCCTTCTGCTTAGTCCTAATAAATACTTTTCAAAGGCAGATCTTGAAAATAAAATTTTTCTATCACTCAACTATTTTTAGTGTAATATTATAGCCAAATATTATAAAAGCTGATGTGGTCAAGATGATGTACAGCAGGATAAAGATAAATATATTAGAGCACTTAAAAATATTAAATACCATAGTAACAAGATTTCCAAACCATTGATGGGCAAGTTCATGTCCCACAACCAGAGCAACCCACTGGCGTGATGAAGAACAGGAGTTTTTTGGATCAATAAGCAATGCAGTCTCCCTGTATTTCAAAAAAACAACAACAACAACGAAACAATGTAAATATTGCATTAAAAGTGGGCATACATAGTGAGAAGGATTCTGACAGTAAAGATATGGCCACATTAGGCTTTAAAGATATTAATAAAACAATTCCGGAATATATAGAGTAGAAAAAGTCTGAGGACCACCATAATAATAGAATTCATTCAACAAAAGATCAAATTAAGCCAGGGTGCCAGTGGCTCACACCTGCTCAGGAGGCTGAGATCTGAGGATCACAGTTCAAAGCCAGCCCAGGCAGGAAAGTCTATGAGACTTTTATCTCCAATAAACCACTAGAAAACCCGAAGTGGCACTGTAGCTCAAACGGTAGAGCGCTCACCAAGAGCGCAGGGACAGCACCCAAGCCCAGAGTTCAAGCACCACCACCGACAAAAAAAAAAAAAAAAGATCAAACTAGTCTCCAGTGGCTCATGTCTGTAATCCTAGCTACTCAGGAGGCTGAGCCTGGGCAGGAGTCGGGAGACTCTTATCTCTAATTAACCACCAGAAAACAGGAAGTGGAGTTGTGATTCAAAATGGTAGAATGCTAGCCTTGAGCAGAAAAGCTCAGGGACAGTGCACAGGCTAAGTTCAAGTCCCATAACTGACCAAAAGAGAGAAAGAGGAGAAAGAGAAAGAGAAAAAGAGAAAGAGAGGGAAAGGCAAAGGGAAAGGGAGGGAGGGAGGGGGAGAGAGAGAGATCAAAGGCATGATTCAAATTTATTTTTTAATCTGAAATTTTGTAATTATTTCTGATTAGAGATGATTATGCTAGACAAAGTCTTTTCATTAAATGAGGGAAATATAGCAGAGGAAAATGCATTCCAACATCCTCAAAAGAACACTGAACAGGCTGTCTAAAACTTAGCTCATCTAAAAAGGCAAGTGAAAAAGCAAAAAATTGTTTAAGGACTCTGCTTCAAAAATTATACAAACCACATGTTTGTGTTATGGTAACAGACATGTGAAAAATTAGCTAGAAGATACAAAATAAGGGGAGGTTCTTCAAATTGGATAAATAACTGTGAAACTACTGGGAGGAAGAAAAGGCACCAAAATGAGAAACTCAGCCAAGAACACAACTAAAAACACTACTAATGCCAGATGCTCACTTTCATTTCTTTTTGTTTGTTTGTTTTTTGGTGGCAGTTCTGGGGCTTGAATCATCAACTTTCAAAATCTTACACCCTTGGATAGTAGCACCAGAAAGGGAAGTCCATCTGCATTCTTGAAATGTTAATGGAACTGAGGGAGAGGCAGAAAGTTTTATACCAGATCATAAAGCAGAAGCTACTCAACTGTGATTAGGAGTGAAGACCTTATGAAGTCAGGGATTGGAAAGATAAGGCAGGATGATGTGTCATTAACATACCTATAAGTAACAAGGCCCCAGTTCTCCATGGCACCTTCATAAAATAAATATAAACATTTATTGATATACATATGTGCATACTTTTTCCTCAAAAAAATCACAAAATTCAAATAAAGTTATTACAATTCAGCAATAAAACGAAATTTACTTTACCAGCTGCAAAGTCAGCAATAGCAATGAGATCAATTTTAGGTAGAGGATAAGGAACATTGAAGTATTCTTTATAAAAAGGCAAGGTTTTAGCAGCAACCTATAAAAGCACACAAAAAAGAACCATCTGATGAGTATTTTTTTAATGAGTCATATACAAATCCACAAAGGAAACCTGCTGCAAGACAAAGTATCTCAAACTATGAGAAATCAATTCTAGAAAGCCCTTCTCCTTCACAGACTAACTTAGCCCAAGCTTTATATATACCAGCCAAACTGACTCGTAAGTATAACTTATATTCTTACACTCATTTCCTAGGAAAATAAGTTCCACTTTTATATTCTTTCTTCTTTTTCTGTGGGTTTGAACCCACAGCCCCATGCATGCTAAACATGCACTCTACCACTAAACTATATTACAGCACTGACTTTTATAGTCTCTGAATAGTTATAAAATGTTAATGTAACATCAATGTTGATATATCCAAAATTCTATTAAAAATAAAATGAAAGAAGCATAAAAACTTTCAGACTAAATTACAAGTAACTGTACTAATAATTGATCAGAAATGTAAATTCCCCAACCTGGAGTTATGGACTGTTGGAACAATCCTCTTCAAGTACATTTACCTCTAACGCAAATTTTCCTTGTTCTGCTTTGCCAACAGGGGTGTAAACACGGACACACACACCATCTTTTGACCTTGTTTCTACAAAGTCATATTCACCCACAACAAATGCCACCAGATATGTAGACATAACAGGTGTGCGGGCAAACTTCACTTCCACTAAATTTTCATCATCAGGGTATGGTTTCCGGTCAATTACATTCTTAAGGGGGAAAAAAAGGAAAATTTAAACATTTTCATTAATATCCTAGAGCAAACACTAGCCAAAAACTATAGGCTTTCATTCAGTGTTTTTATCCTGTTAATATCTTTCCTCTAAAAAGTGATCTGAGCTAGGTACAGGTGCCTGTACTACTCAGGAAGTAACTATTCAGGAAGCTGACATCTAAAGACCTCGGTTCTAAGGCAGCCCCCAAAGACTTACCTTATCTCTAATTAACCACCCAAAAATTGGAAGTGGGTTGTGGCTCCCAGTGGTAAAACACTAACCTTGAGCAAAAAGCTTAGGGACAGTACCCAGACCCTGAGTTCAAGTCTATAATCCACAAAAAATAAAACATAACAAGTGATCTGATAATGCACTTATACTAAAAAGTGGGTAGCTAAAAAGTATTAAAATTCTCAAGTACTTGAGACAAGAAGAATCAATTTTTCTTGAATATATATTATACGCCAAGCACTGGGATGTTTTCCAGTAAGACTTCAATACTTTTCAAATGAAATAAGAACAGGAGAAAACAATTAGTAACAAATGACATTGTATGTCAAGCACTGGCTGCTCATGCGTATAATCCCAGGTACTCAAGAGGATTTTAGGGTTCCAGTTTAGAACCAGACAAGCAGACAAATCCAAGAAATGCTTATGTCTAATTAACTGGGCTGGTGGGGGGGGAGACCACACACAGAAGTACAGGTATAGCTCAAGTGGTAGGCAGGAGCAAAAAAGCTGAACAAGACTACAAGGCCTTCAGCTCACACCTCAGAATACACACACACACACACACACACTTAATTAATTAAAAAAATAGATTGTGGGCTGGGTGCCAGTAGCTCACGCCTGTAATCCTAGATACTCAGGAGGCTGGGATCTGAGGATCATGGTTCAAAGGCAGACTGGACAAGCAAAGTCCATGAGGCTCTTATCTCTAACCATGATAAAACCAGAAATGATGCTGTGGTGGAGCGCTTGCCTTGAGCTGAATTGCTCAGGGACAGTGCCCAGGCCGAGAGTTCAAGCCCCACAACTACCCCTTCACTCCCTCCCCACCCCCCAAAAAAAGAAAAGAAAAGAAAAAAGATTGTGGAATCTCTCATCTCAAAAGGTATGGATTTCTAGAGTATTCTCTGAACCAAGGTGCTGGCTCTATACAAATTGGTGAAGTTTTCATTTACCTTTGAAATTCCTAACTTCCCTTTGGTCTACTCCTTCTTTTCAATTCAAGCTCTTATTCCCTCAAATTTTATTGCTTCTTTCAAGAAAGAGTTAAATAAAAAAAGACTTGATATATTCATTTACACTATCGAATATTTGATTTTTGTTTTTTTTTTTTTTTGTCGGTCGTGGGGCTTGAACTCTGGGCCTGGGCGCTGTCCCTCAGCTCTTCAGCTCAAGGCAAGCGCTCTACCACTTGAGCCACAGCGCCACTTCCTCGAATATTTGAGAAGAGAATGATATTCTACCTATGGAATTCTCTACACCATAAACAGGCAAAAGGCCAGTTAATTTCAGAGGTAATACACTTTTCCAATATCCCCAGAATCAGAATATAGGCTACAGGTTATTTCACATCTTAAGTAAGGCAAGCCTAAGCAATGCATTTTAAGTAATAAATGGCTTACTTTATATAAATGGTTAAAAGTATAAAAAGCATAGTCATTAAAGAAGATGATAACCCAGAAGCTAAAACATACTTTATTACAAAACTACAATTTCTGGTACTTAAATATAAAAGTTCTTTTCTTTCAACTAATTTATCTAACATTTATATTGCTAAATTTAAAAAACTAAATTTTTCTTAAAGCAAATGATTATATTAATGTATTAAACAAGGATTCGTTATCCAACAGGGGAAATCCCTCCAAATATAAAAGGCAATTGAGTAAAAGAGAGCTCACTGGAAATAAATAGTAGTTGTGTTTGCAGTATATACTAAAGTTACTATGCTGAGTAATAATAACATGTTACACCATCTAATCACAGCAAACCAAATATACCACAATAAAAATTTTGAGACTTTTAAGCACATACATACCATGTTTGATAAAGCTACTCTGTCTTTGGGAACAACCAATGAGATATCAAAAGTTGCTTTGATGGCAGGTTCATCCCAGCAAGGAAAAGCTCTCCGGGCATCAGTGGCCTTGAGAAAGAATATGAAATACAAATACCATTAAGTTAACCTTACAGTCTATTTCATGAAACAACTACCATTACTTTATAATTCAGTAATTTGTCAGTTGATATTCAACCAAATATTTCTTTTCTATTCAGTGTCAGGCAATAGGCTACAAACTAACTACAAAGAAAGGTGGCTCAGTGGTAGAGTGCTTGCCTAGCATGCATGAAGCCTTGGGTTCACAAGTCCTCAGCACACATAAACAGAAAAAAGCCAGAAGTGTTACTGTGACTCAAATGGTAGAGTGCTAGCCTTGAGCTGAAGAGCTGAGGGACAGTGCCTAGGCCCAGAGTTCAAGATCCGCAACAGATCAAAAAAAAAAAAAGGAATGTTAAGCAAGTTCTGTGGAAGGATAAATTATTAGTAAGAGGGGAAAGAGTAAATGGAAAGGATAGTTCAATTCCTCAGTACCATACAAACAGAAAAGGCCGGATGTGACACTGTGGTTTCAGTGGTAGAGGGCTAGCCTTGAGCAAAAGAAGCTCATGGATACTGCCCAGGCCCTGAATTCAAGCCCCAGGACTGGCAAACTAAATAAGTAAATATTTTTTAATCAATATACCTCACCAATAAAACACAAAACAAAACACTGTTTGGAGATATAGTATAGCCATCATTCTTTTTTTTTTTTTTGGTCAGTTGTGGGGCTTGAACTCTGGGCCTGGGTGCTGTCTCTCAGCTCTTCAGCCCAAGGCTAGTGCTCTACCACTTGAGCCACAGTACCACTTCCAGTTTGCTGGTGGCTTACTGGAGATTAGAGTCTCCCAAACTTTCTTGCCTGGGCTGGCTTTGAACCATTATCCTCAAATCTCAGCCTCCTGGCCGGGCTTCCAGCCAACATTCTAAGATAAAGTATCCAAAATAGTTTGAGACAGGCACTACAGTAATTTCAAATATAGAATTAAACTAGAGAATTGTGGTAAATACTATTTAAAAATAAAAGGATGGGGCTGGGAAGGTGGCTCAGTACTAGAGCACTTGCCTTACCTGCATGAGGCCCTGGGTTTGATTCCTCAGCACCACATAAGCAAAAAGAAAAAAGCCGGAAGTAGCGCTGTGGCTCAAGTGGTAGAGCATTAGCCTTGAGCTGAAGAGCTGAGGGACAGCGCCCAGGCCCAGAGTTCAGGCCCCACGACCGGACCAAAAAATTAAAAATAAAAAATAAAATAAAATAAAAATAAATAAAAGGGGGGCTGGGAAGGTGGTTCAGTGGTAGAGTGCTTGCCTTGCATTCATGAGGCCCTTGGTTCGATTCCTCAGCACCACATAAGCGCCGGAAATGGCACTGTGGTTCAAGTGGTAGAGCACTAGCCTTGAACTGAAGAGCTGAGGGACAGCACTCAGGCCCAGAGTTCAGGCCCCACAACCGGACACAAAAATAAATAAATTATATATATATATGAAGGTAAGCCAGGCCCAGTGGGCGCCAGTGGCTCATACCTGTAATCCTAGCTACTCAGGAGGCTGAGATCTGAGGATCATGGTTCAAAGCCAGCCCAGGCAATAAAGTCCTTAGGAGTCTTATCTCCAATATAACACCAGAAAGCCAGAAGTGGCACTGCGACTCAAGTGGTAGAGTGCCCGCCTTGAGCTGAAGAGTTCAGGGACAGCGCCCAGGCCTAGAGTTCAAGCCCCATGACCGACCAAAAAAAAAAAAAAAATAATAATGATTTTTTTAAAAAACAAAAGGTAACACAGAATTAATGGAAGAGGAGATATACTACATAACAGAAATTAGCACTAAACTAGACCTACATTTTCATAGTATGCAAAATAATTAATCTAGGAACATGGACAGAAATTTAACAATGGCTATCACTAATTGTTATGTTAATTATATTAAAATTCATAAAATGAATTCAGTAAGCTTATCACATTAAAGTATCATTGACAGATAAAAAGTATATACAAGACTTATAAGTATTTAGTAAATAAAAATTAAGTGAGTATAGTAATATAAAGTAAAATGCCAAAGAAAGAAAGAAATGCTTTGAAACAGCTAATAATTCACTAGGAAAAGATATAGCTATCAAATATTTCAAGGATGATTGTGATTTTAAAAGGTATACAATCCAGACACTAGATGCTCATGCCTATAATTCTAGCTACTCAGATAGCTGAGATCTGAGGATCATAGTACAAAGCCAGCAAGGGCAGGAACATCTGTGAGACTCTTATTCCAATAAACTACCAAAAAGCCGTAAGTTGAGATCTGAAGATATCGGTTCAAAGCCAGTCTGGGCAAGAAAGTCCATGATAACCACCAGAAAACTGGAAGTAGCCCTGTGGCCCAAGTGGTGGAATGCTAGCCTTGAGCTGAAGAACTCAGGCATAGTGCCCAGGCCCAGAGTTCAAGCCTCACAACTGACCAAAAAACAAACAAACAAACAAACAAAGCCAACGGACTAGGAATGTGGCTCAGTGGTGGAGTGCTTGCCTAGCATTCATTAAAGCCGTAGATTCCATTCCTCAGTTAACACACAAACAGAAAAGGCTGGAAGTTGTGCTGTGGCTCAAATGATAGAGTACTAGCCTGAGCAAAGGAGCCCCAGGCCTGGCACATAAAATAAAATAAAATAAAATAAAAATAAGGTCAAGTAGCTAGGCAGCAGTGGCTCATGCCTATCTAGCTACTCAGGAGGGTAAGATCTAAGGATGGAAGTTCCAAGCAGACCAGACAGGAAAGTCTGTGAGACTTTTATCTCCATTAAACTACCAAAAAGCCAGAGGTGGAGCTGTGGCTCAAGTGGTAGAGTGCTAGCCTTGAGCAAAAGAAGCTTAGGGACAATGCCCAATCCCTGAGTTCAAGCCCCAAAATCAGTTCCAAAAAATAAAGCCAAATGTAGTAGCCATATGTCTAATCACAGCTATTTAGGAGGTAGAGATAGGAGGTCTCTGATCTGGAGGCAGCACAGGCAAAAGTACAAAACCCTATCTGAAACTACAAGCAAAAGGACTGGTGGCATATCTCAAGCGATAGAGCTCTTGCCTTGACAAGTGCCCAAGAATAAAGAAAAGAGAATGAGAAGAAAATTACACAATATAAAACAATTCAGATATTGAAATTTTGTTACAGTGTGTGTGTGTGTGTGTGTGTGTGTGTACACCTATATATAATAGTTGCCACATAATCCACATCTTTCTATAGAGATAATTGGATGAATATAAAATAAAAACATTTTAAAACCCTAAGTATAATTATGGCTAAAGGAATTTGGCCTTAAGAATCACCTTAAATAATAGCATCAAACTGAGTCAGGCCAGGTGACAGTGGCTCACACCTCGCTACTCAGGAGGCAGAAATCTGAGCATCACAGTTCAAAGCCAGCCCGGACAGGAAAGTTCATGAGATGCTTATCTCTAATTAACCACCAGAAAACCAGAAAACTGGCACTGTGGCTTAGTGATAGAGCTCTAGCCTTGAGCTAAAGAGCTGAGGACAGTGCCCAGGCCCAGAGTTCAAGCCCCACAATTGACAAGGGGAAGAAAAAAAAAAAAAAAACTGAGTCAGATGCTTAATTATACTATGTTAAGCCAAGTGCCAATGGTTCATGGCTATAATCCTAGCTGAGATCTGAGGATCAAAGTTCAAAACCAACCCATGCAGGAAAGTTTATGAATTTGTTTTTTTTTTTTTTTTTGGGGGGGGTGGTCATGGGGCTTGAACTCTGGGCTTGGGCGCTATCCCTCAGCTCTTCAGCTCAAGGCAAGCACTCTACAGCTTAAGCCACAGCGCCACTTCCAGTTTTCTAGTGGTTTATTGGAGATAAGAGTCTCATGGACTTTCCTGCCCGGGCTAGCTTTGAACCTCGATCCTTAGATCTCAGCCTCTTGAGTAGCTAGGATTACAGGTATGAGCCACTGGCGCCCAGCAGTTTGTGAGATTTTTATCGCCACAGAAACTGCTAAAAAAGATGGAAGTGAAGATGTCTGTGGTTCAAGGGGTAGAGTGCTAGCCATGAGCAAAAGTCTCAGGGACAGAGCCCCAGGTCCTAAATTCAAGACCCAGGACTAGTACATGGTATAGTATTTTAGAAGTTATAGTATTTTAGAACCAGACACCAGTGGCTCACACTTGTAATCCTAGCTACACAAGAGACTGATATCTGGGGATCACAGTTCAAAACTAGAAGACAAGAAAATACATGAAATTCCTATCTCTAAGTAACCAATAAAAATCTAGAAGTAGAACTATAGCTAAATGGTAGAGTGCTAGCTAGCTTTGAGCACAAAAGCTCAGAGATAGTGCCCAGTCCCTGAGTTCAAGCCTCAGTTGCAGCCAAAAATCAAAAAGAATTATAGTATGTTAGAGAAAGATAATACATACCTCAAACTGTGTTACAGCAGCATAGCGCACCTCTCCAGAAGGGGTGGTATATTTACTTCTATAGAAACCTTTCATTTTGTCATTCAGCTCTCCAACAAAATCTATCTTTAAGGTTCCTGTACCTGTGATTGAAGATAAACAAAATCACTTTTATGGAAATGTTAAGAAGAGTTATCAAAAGTATGACCTCAAGATACTATATTTAGATGGCTATTTACTAAGTACAAATCAGTCTTTCCTTTCTCAAATACTCCTGGCACTGGAGAGAATATTCTGTCGGTTGATACAAATGACAAACTAATCCTAAAATGCCTCTTTCAGGCTATGTTTAGAGTGCCTGCTTAGAAAATAGTTTCAATAGTCTAATCTCCAATTCCCAATCCATGAAAATAGGAACAGGAAAGGAAACATTTATTATTAAATGCCTGACACATGCTACTGTGTAAGGGCCTTTTAAAATATTTATGTATATTCATAAAGATGAATGTGGATATTGTCCCCACTTTTTCAGATGAGGAAACTGAGGCTCATATTTTTAGTAAGCAGCAAAAATAGGAAAAAATGTCTTAACACCAAATTTATGCTTTCTGACAACATATGAATTGGTCTTTTTTTGACAGTTTCATGAATAGGAAAAGAAATGTAACCAACTGTTCTGTGATGAAAGACAAACACTGCATCTCTTTAATCCAAACAGAACACTAACTGCCTACTTTTGTAGGAACTACCAGGAAGACCAATTATTTGGTCAGCAAAATGACATAAAACAAATTTAGTCATTTAACTGATTGAATATTGACCTTAAAGAAATATTTAATTGATAAATTATTAAATACAAATAAAAGTACAACCTAAATGTGTATCCTATTGTTGTGCCATGTACTTTCTTAAAAAAAGAAAAATAACTATCTAGTAGCCATCTATTAAATTCAGATGAATGGCAAAACAATTCCATTCTACATTTTAAAAATCAAATCTCACATACACAAACAAAAATGTTGACTTCAGTGCCTATTTATAACAAGATCCTAGGGCATGAGAGTCTACTAAAATCAAGGATATGGTATGAGTAATTACAAATTAGAACAAACTTTTATATCCTATTTTTCTAAACTTCTGTCATTTGAAGTTCTACACAGCACTGACATTTGACATTGACCAAAATGTTTCTGACATTTTCAATCTTGACATACTCTTCTAGGTGATCTTAAAGTCAAACATTCATCTTCTAAAACTAAATTTGCGTTTTGGAAAGGTTCAAAGTCACTGGGTATACAAGTCAACAGAATATATGAAGGACAAACTATATATTGTTTCTACACAAAGACTTTCTGTAAAGCAATTAAACTGATTTAATTTGTCTCAAACTGGTTCTGAAAATAATCTAAGCAAAAATTTCAGACCTTTGTAGCAAAACCATCACTTAAAAAACTGGAATGTTCTTAAAGCAATCATGTTGTAAATCAGTAACAACTGAAATTCAATTAAATAGACATCTGTAGTGGCCATTAAAAAAAAAATCAGACAAATGTGAATATCTGAAGGAACAGGGAATACCTGTTTGCATGTGTAGTGCTAGAAATAAACCCAGTGCCTCACTAATGCTAAGCAGGCACTTAACTATTGAACTACACACCCAGATTCAGTCAACATTTTAAACAGAATGACATATTACTGGGATATTAAATATAAGTCCGTGAGAGAATCAAAAAGAACTCTTAAAAATTGACACTAAAGAATTAAATTACACAATTTTAAGAAAAAAAATTAAAGTTATACTCTACTTTCTTTAGGAATTCACTGATATCTTTTTTAAAGCAGATGTCTTCATGTTGTAAAATTCACAAGAAAAATCTAATTGATTTAAATTTTCACTACCTTTAATGGGAATTGATGAAATTTTACACTAATTCCACAGATTAAATTGGCCTGTTTTCACTAAATCAAATGCTAAAATATTTTAAAATATAACTTATATTCATGGTGAGTATACTTTCAATTTTTTCCTATTTGGAACAAAAGTGGATTTAAAACTCATAACTAAATAAGAAAGGCTGCTTACACTTTTACTCGGTTTTAAATCTCCAAGGCCATCAAACCATAACAAGATATTGATAGTGACCACTTCCAAAAAGTGGCATACTAAACAAAATACAAAGTATTGGAAAGGATTATTACCTGAAATTCAAACAAAACACAAGTTAAAGTTTTTAAAAATCATTAATAAATTCAATTAGTGTCACATTATACAGTACTAATTACAAGTATTTACTAGTGAAAATAGAATTTTAGGGCAAGCAAGGAGAAAAAACTTTTTGACAATTTTAACTTGTTGAATACCATAATGATCACCAGTTCTAATTTTATACCTAGTCACACATAAAATTTACATTATTTCTTCAAATTAGGTACCTTATTTCAGTATCTAGTGTACTTAGCTATTTGTGTGATAATGCTTTTATAATAAAATAAGCTGATTTATAAATTAAACAACTAAAACTAGGACATCCATTGTAAAAACTAAGAGTAGATCTTTATACTTTATACTTTAACAAGAAGAAACATAATAAGCCTACTGAATGCTATAAAATTAAGGACAATTTATGTAAAAAGGGAGTGAAAGTCTTGCTGTTGGGACAAGATTTCTTCTTATCCTAGTTCTCAATCTTTAAAATGGCTAAAAACTACTAGTGAATCTTTATATAAATGACACCCCATATACTACTCAGGAGGCTGAGATCTGAGGATCGATCTTGACTAAGCCAGTCTCTTATCTCCAATAAACTACTCAAAGAAGGCTGGAAGAGGCCCTGTGGCACAAGTGGGTAGAGTATTAGCCCTGAGCCAAAAAAGCTCAGGGAATGCACCCAGGTCTTGATTTCAAGCACCTGGACTAGCATCAAAAAAGACTATAGACCCTTAACCGTTGATTCTGCAGTTGTTGTTAGACCTTAAAATAATTATAGATTCATCCCATCACTCTAGAACAGTGTCAAAGATGGTGTTTTAGTCAGCTATAACATAAAGGTGATTGTATTTTTTTTTTCTTTTGATAGGTCATGGGGCTTAAACTCTGGGCCTGGGCACTGTCCCTCAGCTCTTCAGCTCAAGGCCAGTACTCTACCATTTGAGCCACAGTGCCACTTCCAGTTTTCTGGTGGTTTATTGGAGATAAGAGTCTCACAAGTCTTTCCTGCCTGGGCTGGCTTTGAACTGTGATGCTCAGATTTCAGCCTCCTTGGTAGCTAGGATTACAAGTGTGAGCCACCGGTGCCAAGCAAAAGTGTTTTTGTATGGGTTTTGTTGTTGTTGTTGTTGTTTTGCCAGTCCTGGGGCTTGAACTCAGGGCCTGGACACTGTTCCTGAGCTTCTTTAGCTTAATGCTAACATTCTAACATTTGAGCCACAGAGCCACTTCCAGCCTTTTCTGTTTATTTGGTACTTACGAATTTAACCCAGGGCCTCATACATGCAAGGGAAGCACTCTACCACTGAGCCACATTCCCAGCCCGTAAAGGTTATTAGTAATTAAAATGTGTTCATATTTATTCTATTAGCAGACCATTTCTGCAAACTGTTAAAAATGTGAACTTTGTTTTAATTTTTTTTCTTTTTAATTCACAAATAATAACTATATATTTAAGGGGTAAGAACTTGAACTCAGGGCCTGGATGCTGTTCCTGAAGGGCTTTTTTTGTTCAAGGCTAGGACTCTACCAATTGAACCATAGTTCCACTTGGGCTTTTTGTTTTTTGGGTCCAGTCATGGGGCCTGAACTCTGGGCCTGGGCGCTGTCCCTCAGCTCTTTAACTCAAGGCTAGCGCTCAACCACTTGAGCCACAGCACCACTTCCGGCTTTTGTCTTTTTGCTTATGTGGTGCTGAGGAATCAAACCCAGGGCCTCGAGCATGCAAGGCAAGCGCTCTACCACTGAGCCACCTTCCCAGCCCCCCACCTTGGGCTTTTTGATGGTTAATTGGAGAAAGAATCTCATGGACTTTCCTGCTGGCTTTGAATGATCTTCAGGTCTCAACATCCTGAGTAGCTTGGATTACAGTTGTGATCCACTGGCACCTGGCAGGAATTCATTCTTCTTTTTCTTTTTTTGGTGTCAGTCCTAGGACTTAGACTCAGGACCTGGACACTGTCCATGGGCTTTATCTGCTCTAGACTATCACTCTGCCATTTGAGCCCCAGCTCCACTTCCAGCTTTTGGAGTGGTTAGAGATAGGAGTCTTGCTGACTTTCCTGCCCAGGCTGGCATTGAACTGTGATCCTCAGAACTCCTGAGATCCTCAGATCCTCCAGAGTAGCTAAATTATAGGCGTGAGCTGCCAGCACCCAGCAAAAACAACAATTTTAAAAAGGAGAAGAGAAAGCCTGAAAATATAAAAAGAAATTAGTGTTGAAGCACTTGCCTGACAGGCAAAAATATACAAATAAAAATAAAAAGCATAAAACTAGAAGTGCTGAGTGTTTGTATTTTCTATATTATTTGCCAAACATAAATGAAGCACTTTTGTCAGTTTAGAAAGCCTGTTAAAAGTAGGCTTTAATTGTCAAATATGTGCTTTTGTGTGTATGTGTGTTGTTGGTACTAAGGTTTAAAATCAGAGCCTCAAGTTTGCTAAGTAGAGGCTCTTCCATTTAAGTTATACCTCTAGTCTTTTGCCTTAGCCATTTTTCAGATATGATATCAGGTTTTTTTAACCAGAGTCAGCATTGTATCTCAATCCTATGGCATAGCTGGGATGATAGTTGGTATCACCACATCCAATCAGTGGTATAAATGGACTCCCTGAAAAAAATATAGTTGGGGGGGGTGGGGAGCCTGGACTAGCCTTAAACCACAATTAATTATTTCCACCTCCCTCATAGTTACAATTATAGGCTTATACCTGGTCTCTAACAAGTAACATTTTGATTTCTTTACATAAATAAATCATCTTTAACTTTGATAAAAATAAATGAGATGGCTGTATTTCTTAATTCTAAACAACATTTATGAAAGTAAAACATGCCCTTTGTTTTCTTGGTTGTTGGGCCTGAGTGCTGTCCCTAAATTCTTTTGCTCAAGACTAAAGCTCTACCGCTTGGAGCCGCAGTTCTACTTCTGGCTTTTTTTTTTTTGCCAGTCCTGGGACTTGAACTCTAGGCCTGAGCACTGTCCCTGAACTTCTTTTGCTTAAGGTTAGCACTCTACCACTTGAGCCACCGCTCCAGTTCTAGCCTTTTTTGTGTATGTAATACTGAGAAATTGAACCAGGGCTTCATGCATGCAAGGCAAACAATCTACCACTAACTATACATCCCCAGCCCCTACTTCTAGTTTTCTGGTGGTTAACTAGAAATAAGAGTCTCACAGACTTTCCTATCCAGGGTGGCTTTGAACCTCAATCCTCAGATCTCAAACTTGTGAGTAGCTAGAATTATAGGCATAAGCTTACAGTGCCCACCTCTTGGGCTTTTTTTTTTTTTTTTGTCAGTCATGGGGCTTGAACTATGGGCCTGGGCACTGTCCCCTCAACTCTTCAGATCAAGGCTAGCACTCTACCACTTGAGCCTCAATACCACTTTTAAGTGGTTTATTGGAGGTAAGAGTCTCACAGCCCTTTCTGCCCAGGCTGGCTTTGAACCCAATCCTCAGATCTCAGCCTCCTGAGTAGCTAGGATTACAGGCATGAGTCAATGGCACCCAGCTATCTTGGACTATTTGTGTGTGTGTGTGTGTGTGTGCTTATGTGGTGCTGAGGAATCAAATTCAGGGCCTCATGCATGCAAGGCAAGCACTCTACCACTGAGCCACCTTCCCAGCCCCTCTTGGACTATTTTTAAAACTCAACGTTTTAATATTACAATCCTTCCTACTCCATTTTTTGCAAGTTTTTTTTTTTAATGTGCAATGAGGTTCAAACTCAGGACTATAAGCTTGCTAATCAAGTACTCTACCATTTATGTCACATTCTCAACACTTTTGCATTTAATATTTTTCCATGAGGTCTTTCTTTTTCAAAAATAGGCTGGTCTGGACTGCAATCCTACTTATGCTTCCTGAGTAGTTGAGACCAAAAACAAAACAAAACAAAACAAAACCATGGGCTGGGAAGATGGCTCAGTGGTAGAGCGCTTGCCTTGCATGCATGAGGCCCTGGGTTCAATTCCTCAGCACCACATAAGCAAAAAGAAAAAACTGGAAGTGGTGCTATGGCTCAAGTGGCAGAGCACTAGGCTTGAGCTGAAGAGCTGAGGGACAGTGCCCAGGCCCAGAGTTCGGGCCCCATGACCGGACCCCAAAAAAAACAAACAAACACAAGTGCCACCATCCCCAACTTTTTATTGGCTGATAGGGTCTTTTTTCTGTGTGGGTGCTGTGTGCGTGTTTGATGCTCCTGGGGCATGAACACAGGACCTGAGCACTACCTCTGAACTTTTGTGCTCAAAGCTAACACTCTGCCACTTGAACCACAACTCCACTACCAGCTTTTTGTGCTAAGTGGAGATAATTCTTTTTTTTTTTTGGTCCAATCATGGGGCCTGAACTCTGGGCCTGGGCGCTGTCCCTCAGCTCTTCAGCTCAAGGCTAATGATGCTCTACCACTTGAGCCACAGCGCCACTTCCGGCTTTTTTCTTTTTGCTTATGTGGTGCTGAGGAAACAAACCCAGGGCCTCATGCATGCAAGGCAAGCATTTTACCACTGAGCCACCTTCCCAGCCCCTCTTGAGGACTTTTATGCCCAGGTTGGCTTCAATCCACAATCCTCAAGATCTCAGCCTCATGAATAGCTAGGCTTACAAGAGTAAGTTAATGGCACCCAGCTTGCAAATAATCTCATCTGCATGGTTTCTACTTGATTATATACTATTTCCTCATCTTTCTATCTGAAGACTTTTTTCTTTCATTTACAGAGTTAAATTTTCTATCACCTTGAAAAGCTGACAATATCTTTATTTTACTCTCACACAAATTCAGCTTGGCTAAGCACAGAATTCTAGGATGGAACTCACATTCACTTAGGATTCTGAGTTAGCAGTAACTCAAGCGTCTTGTTTTCACTGCCAGCTTGTTTTTTTTTTTTTTGGTCCATCATGATGGGTCTTGAACTCTGGGACTGGCACTGTCCCTGCACTCTTCAACTCAAGGCTAGTGCTCTATCACTTGAACCACAGTGCCACTTCTGGTTTTCTGGTGGTTAATAAGAGATAAGAGTCTCATGGACTTTCCTGCCCGGGTTGCCTTTGAACCTTGATCCTCAGATCTCAGCCTCCCGAGTAGCTAGGATTACGGGTGTGAGCCACTGGCACCCAGCTTATGATAGCTTTTTCTTCTGTCTCATTCCAAATATGAACTCTCAAAAGAGTCTCACTTTATTCAAAGTTCGAAAATTTGCTTCTACCGGTCTAAATTGCCCAACTTCTAACACTAATCTTTTTTAAGTGCCAGTACAGGGGTTTGAACTGAAAGTCTTAGTACTGTCACTTAGTTTTTTGTTTTTAGCTTCAGGCTGGTGCTCTAGCATTTGAATCACAGCTTTACTTCTAGTTTTAGGTGGTTCATTAGAGATGAGTCTCATGGACTTTCCTAACCAGGCAGGCTTCTAACTATAATCCTGAGATATTTCAGCCACCTGAGTAACTAGGATTACAGGTTTGAGCTATGGGCAACTGGCAACATTTTAGTCCTCGATGGTCGCATCAAAATATAGTCTTCCTTTGTTAACTGTTGGTAATGGGGCTTGAACTCAGTACTTGGAGTTTCTACCAATTAGAGCCATACCTCCAACCCATGCCTTCCCCTGCCCCCAATAAGAGTCTCTCCAATTTGTCTGCCTGGACTGACTTCAAACCCCTATTCTCAAACCTGAGCCTCCTGAGTAGCTAGGATTTGTAAGCATAGCCCACTGGAATCCAGTTTTCTTTCAAGAGCCTCACACTTATGCTAGGCAGGTACTCTATCACTTGAGTAGCAACCTCACTTTTTCTTTTTTAAGTTGATAAGAAAGTTGGGTTTCTCTTTGTATTGGTCCTGGGATTTAAACTAGGGCCTAACTACTATCCCTGAGCAGATGAGCACTCTAGAACTTGAGCCATAGCTCCACTTGCAGCTTTTTAATGGTTAATTGGAGATAACAGTCTCTGGGCCATTCCTGCCTGGACTGTTTTTGAATTGCGATTTCAGATTTCAGCCTCCTGAGTAGGTAGAATTACAGATGTGAGCCACCAGTACCTGGCAATAGGAAAGTTTTATTAGAATAAAAATACAACAGGTAAAGATGGCATTTCAATCTATCCCTGCCATCTTGGTAGTCTTCCTCTCTTTTTAGTTACTTTTTAAATAGGGTTGTTTTTTGCTCAGGGCTAGCCTCACACTGTGATCCTCCTAATGCCTTTCACATAGCTGGGATTATAGCTGTGTACAACCATACCCCACTTGTTTGTTTGAGATTCAGTCTTGCTAATTTCTGAGACTGGCCTAAAACTACAATCCTCTCCACCTCTGCATCCTTATATTTTAGTCAGTCATGGGGCTTGAACTAGGGTCTGGGTGCTGTCCCTGAGCTCTTTCCTCAAAGCTAGCACTCTACTGCTTTGAGCCACAGCTCTACTTCTTGTTTTCTGGTAGTTAATTGGAGATAAGAGTCCCATGGACTTTTCCTACCTGGGCTGGCTTTGAACCACAATCCTCAGAATTCAGCCTCCTGAGTAGCTAAGATTACAGGGATCAACCACCAACACCCAGCAAGGAAGAAAATTTCTTAATTTATGTCTTAAATCTTCTATTTTTCTATTTCCTATTTCTTTGTTTTTCCTAGTATTTGTAGAAGATTCTTAATTTCATTTTCTAAAATATCTTTGTTCTTATATTTATCATATTATAATTTCCAAAACTTCTTACTCTAATTCTTCCTGTGTGGGACTGGGAATGTAGCTTAGTGGTAGAGTGCTTGCCTAGCATGCATGAAGCCCTGGGTTTGATTATTCAATACCACATAAACAGAAAAAGCTGGAAATTCTTCTTATGTGATAGTCCTCTGTCTGTCCTTATTTAATGAATGTCAATACTGGGTGTTTCTTAACTTTCTCAGGATATTAACTGGAGTTTTTGTTTGTTTCTTCCAACTTCATAAATTTTTTATACTTAATGCTTTGGTTTTAACTCTACCTTTCATATTAAAAGTTCTTTCCAGGCCACGCCTGTAATCCTAGCTACTCAGGAGGCTGAGATCTAAGGATCATGGTTCGAAGCCAGCCCCAGCCTGGGCAGGAAAGTCCACGAGATTCTTATCTTATCTCCAATTAACCACCAGAAAACCAAAAGTGGTGTTGTGACTCTAGTGGTAGAGCGCTAGGCTTGAGCTGAAGAACTGACAGAGTCTAAGCCCAGAGTCCAAACCCCATGACTAACAAAATCAATCAATAAATAAATAAAAGTTCTTTCCTCAAATGTCTGGCAACTGCTGTCCCAGTGACTTTCAGTTATATTACTTGCTTTGGTCAACAAGGGTATTAAATGTGCACCATTCATGAAGAAGCTTTAAATGTGAGTTTATGGTTCAGCTCTCTCCCCATCCCTGAGATTCGCCATCTGCCATGTTTAAGAATAGCATGCTGCAGGCAGTGCCTGCTCATTCCAAGTCCTAAAATGAAAAGACCTATGAGGTGAGGAGGACCCAGTAAAACTGGCAATATGGTTTCAGGTATTCAAGCAGTCCTGGTAACCACATGTCAGCAAGAAATATTGTGGTAAAACACAGATCTGTGATTTTATTGTAGGCTAACTTATAAACATCTACTTTGTATATACATAAAGTATTTCTGGAAGGATTTACTAGGCAATGGAAGTAAAAGGGGTCAGAGGGAAGCGCTCTCAGTTTTCACATTACTGTATATATTCTTCAGTGTCTTTTAAGATATACTCAATGTAAAACATTTATTATAATAATCGCACATAAAAATACTTTCAAAAGTACTAAAAAAAAGATACAACTTAATTTTTTTCTGAAAATACTTTAATATAGAGCAGTAGATTCTCAATATAAAAAATTTAAAACCAGGGCTGGGAAGGTGGCTCAGTGGTAGAGCGCTTGCCTTGCATGCATGAGGCCCTGGGTTC
>NW_012267223.1:19695540-19703925 GCF_000151885.1 Dipodomys ordii
GCTGAGGGACAGCGCCCAGGCCCAGAGTTCAGGCCCCACGACCGGACCCAAAAATAAATAAATAAATAAAAATAAAAGAAAGAAAAAAAGAAATGTAAGAATCATGTATTGAGCATTCAAATAAAAATTGGGATTCAATCAAAAGATAAACAAATGTTTAAGTGGCGTGTGCGTGTGCGTGTGTGTGTGTGTGTGTGTGTGTTTGTGAGAGAGGAGAGATTCTTCTATTTATACTTCCTGCACAAGTGAGATGACAGATGCATACCACCATGTCTAGCTTTTTATTGGTTGAGATGCTTGAGTTGGTCTTAAATTGAGATCCTCCCAATTTCAGCCTCCTGAGTCACAGAGCCTTAAATTGAGATCCTCCCAATTTCAGCCTCCTGAGTCACAGAGATTATAGGCATGAACAACTGCCCCAAGTGAAAAATGTATTTTTCTAAAGCTCAAACTGGAAAGAAAGTATTTTATTCTACAACAGAATGATCCTCTGATTTTTCTGTTTTGTTTGTTTGGTTGAGAACATTATATAGTAAAGGAAAGTTTTCTATAACCCCAAATTCTTAACAAATATCTTTTGGCATCCTCAAAATTGAAAGGAACCTTTCTTTTTTTTCAGTGGTGGTACTAGGGTTTGAGCTGAGGACTTTGTACTTGATAGGTAGTCACTGTATACCACTAAGACACACCTACAGCCCAGAAAAACCCTTTCTCAATAAGCTAACAATAGGGGGAAAATGACATGCAATACATTTCTTTGGACAATTAAAATGCTACTACTTGTGGAATTGTACAAAACCTACATCTCTTACCTGTTTGAAGAGTACTAGGAAAAGATAAGGTGACTTTTTCATCTTCATTCTGATAGTTAAATCCTGTAGCATGTATTTCTAGAAAAAGGGGGAAAAAATTACAAATGTGAGTTGACTGGTAAAATGAAATCTTACTAGAGGTATTAACATTTTCAAAAGCTCAAGGCTAACATTCTATCTCTTTGAGTCTCAGCACTACTTCCCGTTTTTCTGGTGGCTAATTGGAGATAAGAGTCTCAGGGACTTTCCTTGTTTGGGCTTGCTTCAAACCACAATCTGAAGATCTCAGCCTCCAGAGTAGCTAGGCGTGAGCCATTGGCACCTGTGGTTAAATTAAAACTATTTCAGCTGGGTGCTGGTGGCTTACAACTGTAATCCTAGCTACTTCAGGAGGCTGAGATCTTAGGATCGAGGTTCAAAGCCAGCCCCGGCAGGAAAGTCTGAGGCTCTTATCTCCAATTAACCACCAGAAAACCAGAAGTGTCGCTGTGGCTTGCCTTGAGCTGAAGAGCTCAGAGACAGTGCCCAGGCCCAGAGTTCAAGCCCTACGACTGACAAAAAAAAATTGTAATTTTTTAATTTAGCAAATCAAGTTTCTACTAACAAGAGTGTCATTTCAACTTCACATATTTTAGGTTATACAACCTAAGTGAAATAAAATTATATATTATTTATCCTTGAATAATTAGTCAAGGGAAGGTGGCTCCGTGGTATGGTATAGTGCTTGCCTTGCATGCATGAGGCCCTGAGTTCGATTCCTCAGCACCACATAAGCAGAAAAATATGGAAGTGGCACTGTGGCTCAAGTGGAAGAGTGCTAGCCTTGAGATGAAGATCTGAGGGACAGCACCAAGGCCCAGAGTTCAGGTCCCCCCCCACACACACACACAAAATTATAGTCAGGTGCCAGTGGCTCACACCTATAATAACTATTCAGGAGGCTAGATGTGAGAATTGTTTAAAGCCATCCTGAAGCAGGAAAGTCCATTATTAGATGCGTATCTCTACTTAACCAACAAAAAGTGGAAGTATGGCTCAAGTGGCAGAATGCTAAAATTGAGTACAAAAGCCCAAGGACAGTGCTCAATCTCTAAGTTTGAGCCCCAGGACTGGCACAATAATAATAATTATTATTATTTTAAGGTCTGCACAGGGACACCTCCCTACGTCTTGGCTAAGTTTCTGCCCAGTATCTGTTACCTAGGCAACTGGCAGACCAGGAAGCAGTCACCTTCCCTCCTTCACATCCTGGGCCACCTCTCACACAAGCCTCCCATCTTACCTTAGGAGGGTCCCAGACCCTGAGGTCATGTCCAGATCCAGTGTGGCCACACCTCTTCCTGTCCCTGGCCTAGATAAATTCTGACCCAGGGGTGGGTCGCCCCTTCCTTTTCAGCCATGCCTCTCCGCCATGCACGGTGGGGGCAGCAATTCAGTAAATAAACTTCTCCTGCCTGAATATCGTGTGGTGTTCTCTTCATCAGCTACCTAATAAAACCTACCTATGAAATATACCTTACAATTATAATTATACATCCTATATAAATTCACAAACCTTTAGTGATGTAAGAGAAATGGTGTTATACTACTATTACAAAAGCGATAAGCTTTTCTTCTTGTTTAGTTTTATTTGGGGGGGGGGGTAAGTCAGGGAGCCTGAACTCTGGGCCTCAGCGCTTTCCCTCAGCTCTTAAGCTCAAGGCTGCACTCTACCACATGAGCTACAGTGCTACTTCCTGTTTTTTCTGCTTATGTGGTGCTGAGGAATCGAATCCAGGGTGTCATGCATGCAAGGCAAGCGCTCTACCACTGAGCCACCTTCCCAGCCCCAGATATTTATTTTATTTATTTATTTATTGGAGACAGGGCTTCACTAAATAGCACACACTGACCTCAAATAAGGTTTTCTATCACATTTTCAGATGTACTTCATTTTACTTTTTGTGTGCCTAATTTTGCATCCCCCCCCCCCGGTTCTGTCTTAAACTCCCAGAGCTAGATGCTGTCCTGAGCATTTTTCCTCAAGGTTGGTATTCTACCACTTGAACCACAACTCCCACTTCCAGAATTTTGGTGGAATTTTAATTGGAAAGTAAGAGTCTCAGGACCTTTCCTGCCCAGACTGGCATCGAACTGCAATTCTCAGATCCGCTGCCTAAGTAACAAGTATTACAGTCATGAGATATGATTTCTGGGCCCCTAATTTTGCTTTCTATGCTGCACTCCTGTAAGAGGTAACCTAAAAGATGTTTTTGCTGAGCCTGGAGCTGATGGCTCACACCTGTAATCCTAGCTACTGAAGGTTGAGATCTGAGGATCACGGTTCAAAGCCAGCCCGGCCAGGAAAGTCCATGAGACTCTTATCTCCAATTAACAAAGAAAAAACCAAAGTGGCCCCATTTTGGCTCAAACTGGTAGAATGCTAACCTTGAGCAAAAGAGCTCAGGGACAGAGCACAGGTTCTGAGTTCAAGCCTCATGACCCATAAAATAAAGTTTTTGATGAACCCTGTGAATGAACTAAAAGCTCCTCCAACTCTATATTTGTATTCTTTGACCTATTGACTGCTGCTATTCACTGCTGCCATCACTTTACAATCACCTTGGGTACCAAGAAAGAATAGATTTCCCTGATAAATACCTTATGTGGAAAGTAAACTACCCCTCAGTCTTCTTTTCCTTTTAAAAGATACAACTTGTTCCTGTTCTCATTCCAATGGTAAAGTAATAATGATTCTCCAGAATACCTCCAAGGACAAAGACTGCAATAAAAGTCAAACCAAGCCACACTTGGGACTGTTCTAACTATGCATATCTTTCTCATCCCCAGTTCAAATTCTCACTACTTAACCTGAAGTCACCACTGGTATCCTCGAAGATGGCTAAAGAAGAATGAGGTGCTTTTGTCCCATGACTGCAATGTGATGAATTTCCTTTCTCTGCCCTTTACCATGTACTTTATTTGGTATATGGGGGCAGTGGGCAGACCTAACTTGGGACTTCCTGGACTTTAGACCTAGGGTTTAAAAATCAAGTTAAAAAAAACTTTCGTGTGTTTTTTTGTGTGTGTTTTTATTTTTTGGCCAGTCCTGGGGCATGAACTCAGGACCTAGCTACTACTGTCCCTGAGCTTCTTCTTCTCAAGGTTAGCACTCTACCACTTGAGCCACAGCACCACTTCCCAGCTTTTTCTGTTTATATGGTATTGAGGAATGGAACCCAGGGCTTCATGCATGCTAAACAAGCACTCTCTACCACTAAGCCACATTCCCAGCCACCAGCTGCAGTCTTATTCAAGAACATTTTAAAGATCTAATAAAGTGCCAAGATTTTGGTGCTGAAGATATAGCATGAATGTTCTGTACCTACACGATAGATAACAACTCAAACTAAGAAATGAATCACATGTACTTCTGGTAAAAAATTTTGTTTTTACATTTTACACAAATAAAAAGGATCAGAACACACTGTATGAATTACACTAAGGCTTTATTTACTGTTTCCCCTGCAGTGAGAAAACACTCATTCAAATGACTGGTACTTTACTGTACTTAAATTGTTGACACATTAAGGAAAGAACTTGTGAGCCAAGTTTAACCCATTCCAAATGAAAACCCAGCCAAAGTAGATTTAATAAGCATGTGAGAAGATACTCAGTATCATTAACCATTAGGCAAATTTGAATGAAACACCTTTTCAGATCCACTAGAATGACTGTTATCAGCCTGGGCAAAAGTAGACCCCACCTCAAACAATATGCTGGGTGTGATGGTTCATAATAGTTATCTGAGCTACTTGGTAGGTCTAGTTAGGAAGACTACATTCCAAAACTGGTCTCTGACATAAAACAAGAGACCCTATCTAAAAGCAAACCAAAATAGGACTGGAAATATGTCTACGCAAGCCTTGCTCCCAAATGTTCATAATAAAATTACTTATAGTCACTCCAAAGTAAACAGAGTGTTACTTATATATCCACCAATTGATAAATATTAAAAGGTGATGAGTCCAGAAACTTAAATGCTATTCAATAAAAAGAAATGATATATTAACACATGCTACATATTTTTAAAAATATTATATA
This sequence comes from Dipodomys ordii, assembly GCF_000151885.1. NCBI lineage: Eukaryota > Metazoa > Chordata > Mammalia > Rodentia > Heteromyidae > Dipodomys > Dipodomys ordii. The sequence goes on from NW_012267223.1 coordinate 19,700,436, forward strand.
CTGGGCTGGGAAGGTGGCTCAGTGGTAGAGCACTTACCTTGCATGCCTGAGGCCCTGAGTTCGATTCCTCAGCACCACATAAGCAAAAAGAAATGTACTCTTTACCTGACTTATGAGACTGTAACCCCTCTGTAGATCACCTTTATAATAACAATAAAAAAATTTTTTTAAAAATATTATATACTAAAGTAAAAAAAAACTACATACAAAAAGCCACATATTCATATATACAGAACAGGCAAAACTACAGAAACAAAGGGGGTTGTAGAGGGTTGGAGGATTGAGGGAAATGAGAAATGACTAATGGGTCTTTTACAGAGTTATGAAAATGTCCTAAAATTGATTCTGCTAATGATTATAGAACTCTACTAATATACTGAATAAGCCAGGCACTGGTTGCTCACCCCTGTAATCCTAGCTACTCAGGAGGCTGAGATCTGAGTATAGTGGTTCAAAGCCAGCCCAGGCAGGAAAGTCCATGAGACTCTTATCTCCAATTAACCACCAGAAAACTGGAAGTGGTGCTGTGGCTCAAGTGGTAAGAGCACTTGCCTTGAGCTGAAGAGCTCAGGGACAGCGCCCAGGCCCAGAATTTAGGAGCCCTAACGGACAAAGACAAGGACAAAAACAAAAACCTATTGAATTGCATATGCTTTAAAGGAAGAGATATACTGCATGATATGCGAACTATATCTTAATAGGTAGACAGGATTTCAAAATTACTGCTTCAAACATGTCTCTTTAAAAGCTAAAATCTGAGAAACTGTAATTTCATATTTATTTATTTAGCCAATTCTGAACTCAAAGACTCATACTCTTGATTGGCTCCTCCAGCCCAGCTTTTTGTTCGTTAACTGAAGATTAATTCCCAAGGACTTCCCCCCCCCCCAAGGACTTTTCAAGCCCAAATGCTGACTCAAACTGTAATTCTCCATACTTCAGCCTTCTGAGTAACTATGATTATATGCATGAGCCATCCAGCTTATAATTTAAAATTTTTAAAGAATTTTAATCAGTCCTCAAACCAACCTTCATTTATAAGGGAAGAATATGAGGCACATAAAATAAAGGATTGACAGACTACAACTCTTTCTACTCCTATTGCCAAAACTCATAAGCTGCCTTTTAAATTTAAACAGAACCAAGATTTAGAATATTCAAAATGGTGATAAAATCTCTACTGTAACAATTATGGTTTCTATTGGCAGAAACTCACAACATGCTGTAACTTGAATCTTAAGAATTTAAGAATCAGCCGGGTGCCAGTGGCTCATGCCTGTAATCCTACCTACTCAGGAGGCTGAGAACTGAGGATCACAGTTCAAAGCCAGGCATGAAAGTCCATGAGACTCATTGCCAATTAACCACTAAAACCAGAAGTGGCACTGTGGCTCAAGTGGTAGAGTGCTCAGGGACAGCATTCAGGCCCAGAGTTCAGCCCCAGGATCAACAAAAAAAAAAGGAAAGAAGGAAGGAAGGAAGGAAGAAAGGAAGAAAGGGAGGAAGGGAGAAAGGGAGGGAGGAAGGGAGGAAGGGAGGAAGGGAGGAAGGGAGGAAGGGAGGAAGGGAGGAAGGGAGGAAGGGAGGAAGGGAGGAAGGGAGGGAGGGAGGTCATACTTAGCCTAAAAGGAAACACAAAACTCAGCCTACTCCTTAAGAAAGCCCTTTTCTTTTCTTTCTAGGTTTCATTCTGTAGTTTCTTTGAGATAGGGGCTCAAGTTGGCCTGCTATATAACCCCAGGCTAGCCTTAAACTTTGTATACTCTAGCCTCAGACTCTCAAAGAGCATAACAGAATGGAACAGTCCTTAAAACGATGCTTTCTTGCCCAGGTTAATAGCAATCACTTGTAATCCTAACACTTAGGAGGCAACAGGATAGAAAGTTGGAGACTAGCCTAGGCTACACAGCACAAAAACTGTCTAAAGAGCCAATTTGAAGTGGAAGGGGAGAATGTCATTTTGAAAAGAAAATGGTGTTGTGGTAGTTCCGATCAAAGACCATTTCCATTAATGTATACTAAAGCCAACTTGTTTTTATATATCAACAAAAGAGTTTCAAACTAGCACACACATACAAGACTAGTAGTTTATAACCTGAAACAGCAGGGCTGAGGTATTTGAGGTTTAGAGGACCTTGGCTCAAAGCCAGCCAAGGAGAAAATCCCAAAAGACCCACCACCAATTAACTATATAACCAGCAAAATGTCACACTGGAAGTGTGGCTCAAGTGTAAAGTACCAGCCAAACAAGGAAGAGGCCAAATTCAAACCCAAAACACCCAAAAAAAAAAAAAAACCTTAAAACAATTAGTTTTTATACTGATACAGTCTCTTCCACAATACTCTTAAATGTACATTTCAACTATATTATATAATTACAAAAAAAACAAATTTTCTTCTAAATTTCTCTCAAAAAAAGTAATTATCATATATTTCCATTTGAAAAAAAAATTATGCTAGTACTGTAGCTTGAACAGAGAGGCACCAAGACCTCCAGTTCTAGCTTGGCTTTTTTGCTCACAGCTAGTATCTTACTTCTAGAGCCACGCCTCTCCTCTAGCCCTGCATTCTGATGGTTAACTGTAGATGGTGTCTCCTATGTTACTGCTTGAGCTGGCTTCAAACCAAAATCCTCCAGATTTTAGCCTCTTCAGTAGCTAGGATTACAGGTGTGAGCCACCAATACCTAGCTAAATCCTAAGATAGTAATAAATTCTATTTTAAACATACATATTCCGGGCTGGGAAGGTGGCTCAGTGGTACAGCGCTTGCCTTGCATGCATGAGGCCCTGGGTTCAATTCCTCAGCACCACATAAGCAAAAAGAAAAAAGCCCGAAGTGGCGCTGTGGCTCAAATGGTAGAGCGCTAGCCTTGAGCTGAAGAGCTAAGGAACAGCGCCCAGGCCCATAGTTCAGGCCCCACGACCAGACCCCCCCCCCCATTATTCTTTGTAAAATGAAAAAAGAATTATCCTAAGGCTGTGGTGGTGCCTACCTGTAATCCTAACTACTCAAGACGCTGAGCCTTGAGGATCGAGGTATGAAGCCAGCCGGGTCAGTTAAGTTTATAAGACTCTTATATCCAACTAATCACAGAAAAAGCTGGAAGTAATGCTGTAGCTCAAGTAGTAGTAGAGTACCAGCCTTGAGCAAAAAGAGCTTAGGGGCAGTACCCAGGTCCAGAGTTCAAGGCCCAGAAGGAGCAAAAAAAGAAAAGAAAAAATATATACAATTATCTTCAAATAGTTGTACAAGATTTTCAATTTAACATGTGTATTTATATGTACAATGCATACTGGTCAGTTGCCCCTTCTATCATCTTTCCTCCCACGTATACTTTCTCCCACTAATCACATTGTTTCCTATTTTCATTTTCACATATATACTCTGAAAAATATTCCTACAAAATTTAATAACTTAAAAAGTTTTCCCAAGCCGGTCGCTGGTGGCTCACGCCTGTAATCCTAGCTACTCAGGAGGCTGAGATCTG
>NW_012267223.1:19705450-19710915 GCF_000151885.1 Dipodomys ordii
AAAAAAAAAAAAAAGATTCTCACAGACTCTCCTGCCCAGGCTGGCTTTTAACCATGATACTCAGATCTCAGCCTCCTGAGTAGCTAGGATTACAGGTGTGAGCCACCAATAGCCAGCTCGATGCCTTTTTTTTTTTTGGAAGGGGGGATGGTGGTGGTGGTGGTGATACTGGAGTTTGAACTTAGGGCTTCATGCATGCCACGCAGGCACTCTAAAACCTAAACCACCCCTCTATTCAGTTTTGCTTTATAATTCAGGTGGCATTTCCTATTTTTACCTAAGTCAGCCTTAGACTTAAATCCTCTTACATAATGACTTACAGCAAGGACCACAGGTACTAGCTACCATATCCACGTAATAGAAAGATACAGTGTCTTATTAACATTTTTGCCCAGGAGGGCAATCTCTACCTCTCAGAGGTAGAGATAACCAACCTCTTCGTTTGTCTATCACTACTGGGGTTTGAATTCAGGGCCTCAAGTTTGCTCCTTTGCTTGCTCAGCTTGCTTGCAGGTTGGTGCTCTATCACTTGAGCCACATCTACAATCTGGCTCTTTTATAACAGGTATTTTGGAGATGGGAGTCCCCAAGGACTTTTTTTTTCTGTGTGCTAGCACTGAATCTCAAACTTCCAGATCTCTTGCCAGGCATCAGTGGCTCATATCTGTAATCCTAGCTACTCAGAAGGTTGAGATCTGAAGATCTAGGTTCAGTTAGTCTGCACAAGAAAGTCTGTGAGACACTTAACTACAATTATCTACCAAAGGGCAAGAAATGGAGCTATGGCTCAATGGGATAGTTCCAGCCTTGAGCCAAAAAAGCTAAGGGACAGCACTCAGACCTGCCTTCAAGACCAAGTACTGGTACACATAAAAAAGACAAGATCTACATATCCTAGACTGGCCTAGAATTTTCTATCATCTTGCATCAACTTTCCAAGTGCTGGGATTACAGGCATATATCACCAATCAAAAGGCTTGATTGAGCCTTTTTTTTTGGCCAGTCCTGGGGCTTGAACTCAGGGTCTGGGCTGTTGCTGAGCCTCTCTCTAGGTTCAAGGCTAGCACTCTGCCAGTTGTGCCACAGCACCCTTTCCAGCTTTTTTCTGTTTATGTGGTACTGAGGAATTGAACCAATTCCCATCCTTGAGAGCCTCTTTTATTTTTATTTATTTTTTGGGTCTGGTCATGGGGCCTGAACTCTGGGCTTGGGCGCTGTCCCTCAGCTCTTCAGCTCAAGGTTAGCGCTCTACCACTTGAGCCACAGCGCCACTTCCGGCTTTTTTCTTTTTTGCTTATGTGGTGCTGAGGAATAGAACCCAGGGCCTCATGCATGCAAAGCATGCGCTCTACCACTGAGCCACCTTCCCAGCCCCCAGAGCCTCTTTTATAAAGTCAATAATCCCATTCATGGGCATGAAACCCTCAGGACCCAATCCTGTACTTGAATTCTTTAATACTCTCTTGTATTATAGAAATTGTTCTAACAATTTTATTCTGACTAACATAACATCCAGGTTGAAAAACCATCATTCAAAATTCAAAATCTGAAATGCTCCAAAATCTGAAACTTTTGAGCATTATAAGCCTCAAAGTATGTAAATAGCCACAAGGAAAACATCATCAGTTATCAAGAAAACGCAATAAAACCACAATGACTACACATCTATGACAATACTTTTTTGTCAGTCATGGGGCTGAACTCTGGGCCTGAGCACTGTCCCTTAGCTCTTCAGCTCAAGGCTAATGCTCTACCACTTGAGCCACAACGCCACTTCCAATTTTCTGGTGGTTTATTGGAGATAGTTTCACGGCCTTTCCTGCCTGGGCTGGCTTTGAACCATGATCCTCAGATCTCAGCCTCCTGAGTAGCTAGGATTGCAGGTGTGAGCCACCAGTACCCGGCAATACTAACTTTTTTAAAGAGTGACAACAAAAATGTTGACTAAACTAAAACTGCTTGTTCTACCTCTGTTGTTCCTGAAAGACTACAAGCATTCTCTAACCTGAAGAGTTTCTATTCCTGCTTCAACAATTCTTAGATCTTTCTTCAGACCTCTGTCCGACTTTAGATATCTGTTCTATTACCTTAGAAAACAATCCTTGGGGGGGCTGGGAAGGTGGCTCAGTGGTATGAGCGTTTGCCTTGCATGCATGAGGCGCTGGGTTTGATTCCTCAGCACCACATAAGCAAAAAGAAAAAAGCCGGAAATGATGCTGTGGCTCAAGTGGTAGAGCGCTAGCCTTGAGCTGAAGAGCTGAGGGACAGCGCCCAGGCCCAGAGTTCAGGCCACACAACTGGACCCAAAAAAAAAAAAAAAAAACCAATCCTTGCCAAGACTGGTGGCTCACACTAGGTAAGTACAGAGATGATATTAGATAAATCTACTGCAAAGAGTTAGCTATTAGTATTTTTAGTTATCTATACATAGCTGCATAAAAGGATATATATTAAGAGTTGGATAAAGGAATAGGCCTTAGCAAATAGGAAGAATCATTCTTTTTTTTGTCAGTTTAATGGTTTTGTTCTGAAATTATTAGTTCACAATATTCTTAAAATGTTTTGTTTCATTAAATACATGCACAATCCACATGTATACATTCAAGCATACAACTGTACTTCAAAAAATGTTAACATTGGGCTGGGAAGGTGGCTCAGTGGTAGAGCACTTGCCTTGCATGCTCGAGGCCCTGGGTTCGATTCCTCAGCACCACATAAGAAAAAAAAAGCCGCGGAAATGATGCTGTGGCTCAAGTGGTAGAGCGCTAGCCTTGAGCTGAAGAGCTGAGGGACAGTGCCCAGGCCCAGAGTTCAGGCCCCACGACTGGACCCAAAAAAAAAAAAAAAAAAATGTTAACATTTATGTGCCTTACAGGAGAAAACCAAAATGCTGCTGGCAGATTTGAAGCTACACATTAGAACTTTGATAAAATGTGTCACCAATGAAAAAAAATTCTAACATTGTTAAATTCTGTGAAAAAATACCTAACAAAGTATACAGAGGTAAAAGTTGGCATAAAATTTTCAAGAGGGGCTGGGAAGGTGGCTCAGCGGTAGAGTACTTGCCTTGCATGCATGAGGCCCTGGGTTCAATTCCTCAGCACCACATAAACAGGAAAAAAAAAAGCCAGAGTGGTGCTATGGCTCAAGTGGTAGAGCGCTAGCCTTGAGCTGAAGAGCTAAGGGACAGTGCCCAGGCCCAGAGTTCAGGCCCCACGACCGGACCCCCCCCCCAAAAAAAAATTTCCAAGTCATGGGGGAGAGGGGGAAGAGGATTGGATGGGGGGGGGGACAGGGGGAGGATGAGAAGGGATGGGAAGGGGAAACAAAGGAGGAGGCTTCAATGCTTGATAAGAAATGTACTCATTATACACTTACATTATCATGTAATTGTAACCCTTCTGTACAGTATTTTCAAGATAAAAAATTTTTTTCAAGTGATCATTTTCTATGTGGTTTTACCAAAAGCATTTATTAATGATAAATTAAGATTTTTTACCAGTCAGGACCTGAGTTTGGGCACTCAAGAGTTTCATATTTCTTTTGCAGAAGCTGAAGACGATACTAATCCCTGCCCTATGTAGGGAGGTACATTCCTTGCACTGTCTTAAGTGCTAGTGATTTCACCAACCCTTGAAGTATAGAACAGTTTAAAAAAAAAAAAAACACAGGGCCAGGAAGGGAGCTCAGTGGTAGAGTGTTTGCCTTGCATTGCATAAGGCTGTGGGTTTGATTCCTCAGCACCACATAAGCAGAAAAAGCCAGAAATAGCCTTGAGCTGAAGAAGGACAGCACCCTGGCTCAGAGTTCAGGGCCCACGACCAGCAAAAAGAAGAAAAAGAAGAAGAAAAAGGAGAAGGAGGAGGAGGAGGAGGAGGAGAAGGAGGAAGAAGAAGGAGGAGGAGGAGGAGGAAGAAGAAAGAAGAAGAAGGAGAAAGAAAGATAGATGGTATAATCTAATTAACTCATTTATTCCCCTTTTACCAGCATACAGTCTTGGAAAGACATAGTAGTAAAATTTTTTTTTTTTGGTTGGTCGTGGGGCTTGAACTCAGCTTGGGCGCTGTCCCTGTGCTCTTCAACTCAAGGCAAGGGCTCTACCACTTGAGCCACAGCGCCACTTCCAGTTTTCTAGTGGTTTACTGGAGTTAAGAGTCTCATGGACTTTCCTGCCCCAGCTGGCTCCTAAGTAGCTAGGATTACAGCCGTGAGCCACGGGCACCTGGCAGTAGTCAAACTTATCAGGTAAAAATAACAAAATGCTATTATGTTGAAAGGCAAACTTAAGCTATATATGTATAGATACTTTGTTACAAGGTCAAATCTATCCCTGTACCTGAGTCAAACCTTAATGTACCCAGTTAATATATCCCCTAACTTACACTCTAAAATTAAATAGGCTTCTACATGACTTCCAGATTTTTCCTGTTGCTATAGCAGAAGGGGCTTAAGAAATGTATCTTTGTTAGATCTGAAGGATCTAACATGTACCTAAAATATATATTTCATCTGAATAAGTCCTCAGAATCCTTTTCCTGGGATTTTTTTTTTTTTTTTGGTCCGGTTATGGGGCCTGAACTCTGGGCCTGGGCGCTGTCCCTCAGCTCTTCAGCTCAAGGCTAGCACCCTACCACTTGAGCCACAGCGCCACTTCTGGCTTTTTTCTTATGTGGTGCTGAGGAATCTAACCCAGGGCCTTTGGCATGCAAGGCAAGCGCTCTACCACTGAGCCACCTTCCCAGCCCTTCCTGGAATTTTAGTAGGGGAAAATTAAAAAAAAAAAAAAAAAAAGCTGAAATCATGCCAACTAGAAGAGGGTAAACATTAACTTTTTTGGTCTATATTAATATACAATGTATAGTTCTTTTTTTATTTTTTTGCCGCCAGTTCTGGGCCTTATCAGGGCCTGGGCACTGTCTCTGAGCTTTTGTGCTCAAGGCACAATACAAGCACTATACCACTTAAGAGACACGGGGCTGGGAAGGTGGCTCAGTGGTAGAGCGCTTGCATTGCATGCATGAGGCCCTGGGTTCAATTCCTCAACACCACATAAGCAAAAAGAAAAAAGCCGGAAGTGGCGCTGTGGCTCAAGTGGTAGAGCACTAGCCGTGAGATGAAGAGCTGAGGGACAGTGCCCAGGCCCAGAGTTCAGGCCCCACAACCAGACCCTCTCCCCCCCCCAAAAAAGAGGCTTTTTGGTAGTTAATTGAAGAAAAGGATCTCATGGACTTTGTCAGGGCTAGCTTTGAACCTCAATCCTCAGAGCTCAGCCTCCTTAATAGCTAGGATCACAGGTACTTGTCACCACTACCGTATACAACACTTTTAAATCATATGCTGAATTGAAATATTCTCTACCTACAATAAAGAAAAGCTTGTCTTGGGGCTGGGAAGGTGGCTCAGTGGTAGAGCACTTGCCTTGCATGCTCAAGGCCCTGGGTTCGATTCCTCAGCACCACATAAGC
>NW_012267223.1:19711290-19713396 GCF_000151885.1 Dipodomys ordii
CTACCACTGAACCACCTTTCCAGCCCCATGTTCCTATAAACTTAAATTAGCAGCAGTTGGTCTCATTTAAACTGCACATAACGTATTTGTGGCAACATATAGACAACTGCTATGACTCCATTTTTCTGTGGACAATACAATTTTTTTTAAAATCACAATGTAAGTCTTGCCAGGACTTAAAATGTAACTTGAATACTCTCTTTTAGAAAAATGTGAAGGAGAAAGAAAATAACAATACAAGTTAGAAGACCAAATCTCCAATTTATATGTTTTTATTTTATATGAAATGAAAAAGCTTTTTAAGAAATCTAAAAATGGGGCTGGGAAGGTGGCTCAGTGGTAGAGCACTTGCCTTGCATGCATAAGGCCCTGGGTTCAATTCCTCAGCACCACATAAGCAGAAAAAAAAAGCCAGAAGTGGTGCTGTGGCTCAAGTGGTAGCACACTAGCCTTGAGCTGAGTGACAGCGCCCAGGCCCAGAGTTCAGGCCCCACGACCAAACCCTCCCCCCCCAAAAAAAATTCTAAAAATAACCAATAAATAAATCATTCTGAAGTCGAGCACTGGTGACTCATGCCTGTAATCCTAGCTATTTAGGAGGCTGAGGATCACGGTTCAAAGCCAACCCAGGCAGGAAAGTCTGTAAGACTGTTATCTCCAACCAACTACCAGAAAACCAGAATTGGTACTGTGGCTCAAAGTAGTAGCGCACTAGCCTCGAGCAAGAACTCAGGGTCAATCCCCAGGCCCTGTGTTCAAGCCCCATGACTGACAAAACTAGTTGCTTATATGGGAATAATATTTGAGGCCTAGGGGTGGGAAGGTGGCTTAGTGATAAAGTGCTTCCCTAGCATGCATGAAGCGCTAAGTTCCATTCCTCAGTACCACATAAACAGAAAAGGCTGATTGTGAGCTGTGGCTCAGGTGGTAGAGTGCTAGCCTTGAGCAAAAGAAGCTCAGGGAATGTCCAGGTGCTGGGTTTAAAAAAAAACAAAAAGATTTGAGGTCCAAACTGGTTATTGTATCCTTATTGAAACTACAAAGCCTAAAATAGTTCTCATTAAAATAGTTCTCATTAAAGATGCTAAGAGAGTTCCCACACATTGTATACTACACTCCTTTTTAACAGTCTTCCTTACAACTTACCCTACTATCTAGTTCTAACATTCATGTTTAGCTTCATAATGCAATTATTTTTCTCTCAATTATGATTCACATTTATTTCATAGCTCAAGGGAGGGAGGACTCTTATGAAAAATACATATAAACTAAGTTCCCTTGAACTTCGATGTCCAAAGTACTTAATTTTGAAAATAATTAATCAACTTTAACATGCATATTAACATACTCATTTTACACATGTGATTTACCTAGAGTCACAAAGTAAGTCAATGTTTCCAAAAGAATTTAAGTTGTTACATTTCTTTTATCACATAATATAGTTAAACCATACTAACTCAAATATTTCTCATAAACACCCACAGAATCTCCCCTCCCTCTATTCTTTATTGTAGTTTGAATTAAGACCTAGGCATTGTCCCTTAGCTTTTTCACTCAAGGCTGGCTGAGTCTACCATTTGAACAACAGCTCTACTTCCTGCTTTTTGCTAGTTAATTGGAGATAAAGAGTCACACAGATTTTCTGGCCCAGACTGACTTCAAATTGAGATTCTCAGATCTCAGCCTCCTGAATAGCTAAGATTATAGACATGAACCACTAGTACCATGCAAATTTATTTATTTTGTGGTGGAACTGGGGTTTGAACTCAGGGCTCTGTGCTTGCTATCCAGGTACTTTACTACTTGTACCATGTCCCCAGTCCAAATTTTCTCTTTTTTTGTTGTTGGTCATGGGGCTTGAACTCTAAGCCTGGGCACTGGCCCTGAGCTCTTCAGCTCAAGGCCAGCACTTTACCACTTGAGCCACAGGTCCACTTCCAGTTTTTTCTGGCAGTTAATTGGAGACAAGAGTCTCATAGACTTTCCTGCTCAGGTTGGCTTTGAACAGTGATCTCAAATCTCAACCTTCTAAGTAGCTAGGATTACAAGCGTGAGTCAACGGCACCCAGCCAAAATTTTTCTTTTCTTTTTTCTTTTTTTTTTTTT
>NW_012267223.1:19715322-19717145 GCF_000151885.1 Dipodomys ordii
CCCAGGCCCAGAGTTCAGGCCCCATGACTGGACCCCAAAAAAAAAAAAAAAAACTTAAGGATAGCACCTAGGCCCAGAGTGCCCCATTACAAAAAAAACCTCACATTTTCTAAATTAAGGCAATTAGATGTTTAAACATTTCACATCATTTAATCATCTGATCAGTGAGCCAAATAAAAGTATTTTTTCCATTTAAACCTTAGTTTAAAGCCATTTAATTAAAATTTGAAATTTATAAAAGGTGTGGGGGGGCTGGGAAGGTGGCTTAGTGGTAGAGCACTTGCCTTGCATGCATGAGGCCCTGGGTTCGATTCCTCAGCACCACATAAACAAAACAAAACAAAAAGCCAGAAATGGCGCTGTGCCTCAAGTGATAGAGCACGAGCCTTGAGCTGAACAGCTGAGGGACAGCCCAGAGTTCAGGCCCCACGACTGAAACCCCCCCCAAAAAAAAGATCCAGGGCTAATGGCTCATTCCTATAATCGTAGCTACTCAAGAGGCTGAGATATGAGGATGGTGGTTCAAAGCCCACCTGGGCAGAAAAGTCCATGAGACTTACTTCCAATTAACAACCAAAAAGCTGGAAGGGGAGCTGTGGTTCAAAGTGGCAGAGCACCAGTCATGAGCAGAAAAGTTCAAGGACAGCACCCAGGTCCTGAGTTCAAGCCTTATGACTAACAACAAAAACAACAAAAAACTAAAGGCATGGCTCAGTGATAATGCACCTGGTTAGCAAGCATGAGGCCCTGAGTTCAAACACCTGTAAAAACAAAAACACTGATGTATGAGGTGCTCTTCCCCACCCCACCCCACCCCCCCACACACACCCGGGTCAGTTGTGGGGCCTGAACTCTGGTCTGGGCCTGGGTGCTATCCCTCAGCTCTTCAGCTCAAGACTAGTGTTCTACCACTTGAGCCACAGCACCACTTCCAGTTTTCTGATGGTTTATTGGAGGTAAGAGTCTCACGAACTTTCCTGTCAGGGCTGGCTTTGAACCACGATCCTCAGATCTCACTCAGCCTTCTGAGTTGCTACCATTATAAGCATGGTGCCACTAGCACCCAGCATATGATGTACTCTTAAAGTCAGGTGCCAGTGGCTCATGCATGTAATCCAAGGTACTTGGGAAGCTTAGAGATAAAGGATCATGATTCCAGGTCATCCAGGGCAGGAAAGTTCTGAAGACTGTTAACTCAAAATAACCATGAAGACTGGGAAGTGGCTTACTGGCAAAGTGCTTGCCAGCATGCACAAGGTTCTGGGTTCTATATTTTTCTAGTTTAAAAAATAAGAATAAGGGGGGTGGGGGGGAGGCTGGGAAGGAATGTGAAGGGTAAACAAAGGAGGAGGCTGCAATGCTTGATAAGAAATGTACACATTATCCTGCCCATGTAATTGTAACCCCTCTGTACAGTATGTTCACAAAAAATAAAATGAAAAAAAAAGAATAAAATCATTTTAATAAAAAAATTACTTTTTTTTTCAATAACCATGAATCTCACCCCTATAATCCTAGCTACTCAGGAAACTGAGAGCTAAGGATCTCAGTTCAAGCCAGCAAGAGCAGAAAAGTTCTCCAGACCCTATCTCAAAAATAGCCATCATGCCAGGTGCTGGTGGCTCATGCCTGTAATCACAGCTACTCAAGAAGCTGAGATCTGAGGATCTCAGTTCAAAGCCAACCTGGACAAGAAAGTCTGTGAAACTCTTTTTTTTTTTTTTTTGGGTCCAGTCATGGGGCCTGAACTCTGGGCCTGGGCACTGTCCCTCAGCTCTTCAGCTCAAGGCTAGCGCTCTACCACTTGAGCCACAGCACCACTC
>NW_012267223.1:19722965-19729469 GCF_000151885.1 Dipodomys ordii
CAAAAAGAAAAAAAGCCGGAAGTGGCACTGTGGCTCAAGTGGTAGAGCTCTAGCCTTGAGCTGAAGAGCTGAGGGACAGTGCCCAGGCCAAGAGTTCATGCCCCACAACCGGACCCAAAAAAAAAAAAAAAGAGTATATTCAGGTTTCAATACTATCCATGCAGACATTCACTAGGGAGCTTAGAACATATCTTCCACGAACAAGAGGGTACTACTGAAGAGATAAGGAAATGTCCTTCCATTCTCTCATTCCCGAAAGGTAACAACTATCCTAATGATATATCATTCTCATGTATGCCTTAAAAATATGAAAGCAACATTTTTTTAATTTTACACAAATGGTATCAAAGTACCACCTAGGCCCTGAGCACAAGTCCCAGAAGTAGCAAAAGAATTTTTAAAAATTTAAAATTTAGTTTCAGGGGCTGGGAAGGTGGCTCAGTGGTACAGCGCTTGCTTGCCTTGCATGCATGAGGCCCTGGGTTCGATTCCCCAGCACCACATAAGTAAAAAAAACAAAAACAAAAAAGAAAAAAAGCCAGAAGTGGCGCTGTGGCTCAAGTGGTAGAGCGCTAGCCTTGAGCTGAAGAGCTGAGGGACAGCGCTCAGGCCCAAAGTTCAAGCCCCACGATGGACCAAAAAAAAAAAAAAAAGGAACAAGTGAAGTTGTGGTTCAAATGGTAGAGCACTAGCTTGAGTAAAAACAACTCAGGGACAGCACCCAGCCCAGAGTTCAAGTCCCAAAACTGGCATAAAAAAATCAGTAAAAAGTAGGACTGGAGGTATGACTCAAGTAATAGAGCACTAGCCTCTCACATCCAAGGCCCTGAGTTTAAACCCCAGAGCCATAGTAAAACAAAAAACAAAACGAAACAAAAAGCTGGAGTTCCTTCCCTCCTATCTATAGTCAACTACAGCCTGAAAATATTAAGTGGATTTTTTTTTTGTGTGTGGTGGGGATCAAACCCATGGCCTTGTTTGTATTAGGCAAGCACTCTGCCAGTATTCTTATCATTGAGCTACATCCCTAGACTGAACAATTCTAAAGTTTTAAATTGCCTCCGATATTATCAGATTGACTATTCAGCTATGGTATACAAGTAACTCTTATTTTACTTAATAATGGCCCCATGATTTGAGAGTACAGAAAAAAAGAACCAAAGCATTAAACATAGTAAGATGGATTAATTCCGGAACCATGAGTCAACAACGCAAGGCCTGGAAGAAACTTAAAGAGTATATTCAGGGGCTGGGAAGTTGGCTCAGTGGTAGAGCGCTTGCCTTGCATGCCTGAGGCCCTGGGTTCAATTCCTCAGCACCACATAAGCAAAAAGAAAAAAGCCAGAAATGGCGCTGTGGCTCAAGTGGTAGAGCGCTAGCCTTGAGCTGAAGAGCTGAGGGACAGCGCCCAGGCCCAGAGTTCAGGCCCCACAACCGGACCCAAAAACAAAACAAACAAACAAAAAAAAACAAATAAAATTTAGTTTCAAATAATTAAAATTTTAAAAAGAAAAAAGTTATTCTACAGTCTTAACTTTGTTCTGTTTATGTATAAAATGACTGTAAAAAGTTATCTTTGCCGGGCACTGGTAGCTCACACCTGTAATCCTACTCAAGAGGCTGAGATCTGGGGATCACAATTCAAAGCCAGCCCAGGAGGAAAGTCCATGAGACTCTTATCACCAATTAACCACCAGAAAACCAGAAGTGGCGCTGTGGCTCCAGTGGTAGAGCACTAGCCTTGGGCTGAAGAGCTGAGGGCCGGAGTTCAAGCCCCAAGACTGACCAAAAGAAAGAGAGACAGACAGAGAGACATTTAAAAACAAAGAAAAATGAGAAAAAACATTTAAAAATACAGAAAAATGAAACAATTACTGGGGTATGCTCCAAAGGATAAAAGGAATAAAAATCTTTTAAAGTTTATGCCAACAAAACAATAAGAGTGGCTTAGTTTCTGGTCTTTTTTTTTGGGGGGGGGTCCGGTCATGGGGCCTGAACTCTAGGCCTGGGCGCTGTCCCTCAGCTCATCAGCTCAAGGCTAGCACTCTACCACTTGAGCCACAGCGCCATTTCTGGCTTTTTTCTTTTTGCTTATGTGGTGCTGAGGAATCGAACCCAGGGCCTCATGCATGCAAGTCAAGCGCCCTACCACTGAGCCACCTTCCCAGCCCCTAGTTTCTGGTCTTAAGTCTTCCCTAGGCCATCACATTGTGACACATCAACATCTACAGTTAATTTTAATAGTAGAAAAGAAGTTATCTACCAAATACCAATGGATCTGTAAAACATTATATTTGCTAAACCACACTTAGCACACTATCATTGTAAGCATTCTGAAAGTATTTAAATGTTTGTTACTCTGGAACGACACAGTACACATCATCCAATTACATTCCAATTCCTTCTCTATTTAGAGAAGTCCACCTGTTTATCTACTGAATTATGCTGCTTGTTACTTAATAGTTACTACATTTTTTTCAGGATACTGTCATTTTTGGAAGAGCAAAGAGTTAAGAACAAAAGGAACAAAAATACTTATTAAAAATAGAACTCTAGCCGGGTGTTGGTGGCTCACACCTGTAATCCTAGCTACTCAGGAGGCTGAGATCTGATGATCATGGTTCAAAGCCAGCCAGGGCACGAAAGTCCATGATACTCTTATCTCCAATAAAGGACTTGAAAATCGGAAGTGGTGCTGTGGCTCAAGCAGTAGAGCGCTCGCCTTGAGCCTTGAGCCTTGAGCTGAACAGCGCAGGGACAGCACCCAAGCCCAGAGTTGGAGCCCCACAACCGACAGGCCTGTAATCATAGCTACCAAGGAGACTAAGATCTGAGAATAGGTATTCAAAGCTATCCCAGGCAGGAAAGTCTAATCTCCAATTAACTATCAAAAAGTTTGGAGTGGAGCTGTGGCTCAAGTGGTAGAGTGCTAGCCATGAACACAAAAACTCAGGGACAGTGCCCAGGCTCTGAGTGAAGCCCAAGGACTGGCACAAAAAATAAAATAAATTTTAAATAAATAGAACTCTAGGGGCCAGGAAAGTGGCCCAGTGGTATAGTGCTTGCCTTGCATGCATAAGGCCCTGGGTTCAATTCCTCAGCACCACATAAACAGAAAAAGCCAGAAGTGGCGCTGTGGCTCAAGTGGTAGAGCTCTAGCCTTGAGCTGAAGAGCTGAGGGACAGCGCCCAGGCCCAGAGTTCATGCCCCACGACCTACCAAAAAAAGAAAGAAAAAATAGAATTCCAACAGAACACGGTGTACTACTGTAATCTCAGTCCTGGGGCGGCTGAGGCAGAAGAATCTTGAGTTCCAGGCTAGTCCGAGTTTGAGGCTGGCCTGAATTCAAGACAAGCTTAAGTGAGCAACATAGAAAAACCGTCACAAGAAAAAAGATACAACATTATTCTGATTTTAAAAATCAGTCAATATGTTATGCCCTATAATAGACATATACTGATTTAAACAGCTGAACAAAAATGGGATAACTGGCCAGGTGCCAGTGGCTCATGTCTGTAATCCTAGCTACTCAGGAGGCTGAGATCTGAGGATCAAGGTTCAAAGCACCCCAGGCAGGAAAGTTCACAAGACTTATCTCCAACTAATCACAGAAAAGGCCAGAAGAGGTCCTACGGCTCAAGAGATAGGGCACTAGACTTGAGCACAAAGAGGCTCAAGAATAACACCCAGATCTGGAGTTCAATCCCCAGGACCTGCAAAAAAAAAAAAAGGGGGGGAGGGAATAATTGGGTTGAGGTCATGATTCAAGTGCCAGAGTGCCTATCTACCACACACAAAATTAATTCCTAACCCAAACCCAGATCCTAGCCTTCCATGCCCACCCCCCCATACAAGGGAAAAGGGATGATAGGCTACAGAAAATGATTATAAAAAAAAAAAGTGATTGTGTTAGCACTTACTGCCTTACACAGTAATTACTATAACATAATTGATTTTATTAAGACACACACTTGTATCTGAGATTAATCAAGTCCTAACAGCATTCACCTAACAATTTATAAAGCTCCTGACTGAAATAATATGAAATTTTAGAATATGTGCTAATATGTATCAACTTTGGTTATCAGTAAGTATGTATTTTCTAGGAAAGGTTTTTTTTTTTTTTTTATCAGTCCGGGGGGCTTGAACTCTGGGCCTGGGCACTGTCTCTCAGCTCTTCAGCTCAAGGCTAGTGCTCTACTCTTGAGCCACAGTGCAACTCCCAGTTTTCTGGTAGTTAATTGGTGATAAGAGTCTCACAGGGGCTGGGAAGGTGGCTCAGTGGTAGAGCACTTCCTTGCATGCTCGAGGCCCTGGGTTCGATTCCTTAGCACCACATAAAAAAAAGCCGGAAGTGGTGCTGTGGCCAGGAGCCGGTGGCTCACCCCTGTAATCCTAGCTACTCAGGAGGCTGAGATCTGAGGAACATGGTTCAAAGCCAGCCCAGGCAGGAAAGTCCATGAGACTCTTATCTCTAATTAACCACTAGAAAACTGGAAGTGGAGCTGTGGCTCAAGCAGTAGAGCCTTAAGTTGAAGAGCACAGGAACAGTGCCTAAGCCCAGAGCCCCACGACCGACCAAAAAAAAAAAAATTAAGTTCTCAACATTAACACAAGTGTTAAAGTTGACAAACAACCTGTGTTAACACTCTCAATTTTTCCATTTGATGCTATTAAAGGACAGAATGCTATCATATCCCTTCTTTGCTTCAACCCCAGGATTAAGTCTTCAACTCCTCTACAGACTGTACTTTAATTGAACCACATGCTAAGCAATAGCTGTTCTGAAGAGGCAGCATGACCCTTGGTAACAATTTTACAATGGAAGTTTCCTATGAGCTAGGGATGTAGCAATCTGAGACAATTTATTCCTGAATGACTCTTTACTACAATCACTCAAAAATACCTCTGACATTTACTATAGTGAGACTCAATCAATTTTTTTCTTATAAAGTCCAGAGATATTAATAAAAGAAAATATCTAATGAGACAATTCCAAATAATAATCCATCAGGAGCCTGAGTTAATTTCCCTAATTGATTTTATTACTAAAGTTTTGTAATAATAGTTGACCGGGTAGAACAATGACATAATTTTTCAAATCAACAAGAAGCAAATAATTAGTTAATTAAAACTGAATCAAATTTTCTAACAAGAAAGAAAATTTGAAAAGAGCAAATAAGAGGAAGTCAAATACAAGTAACATTAATGCAAAAAATTCGGGCTGGGAAGGTGGCTCAGTTGGTAGAGCGCTAGCCTTGAGCTGAAGAGCTGAGGGACAGCGCGCAGGCCCAGAGTTCAGGCCTATGACTGGACCCCCCCAAAAAAAAAATTCAAATATATAGAACATTTACTTAATTATAGAACATTATAGTTAGCAGCTACTTGCCTACTCAATGGAAGTTTAAAACTACAGTTGGAAGAAATAACATGGGAAAACATGCAAATGAGTTTTAGTAGTAACTTTCATTATTTCATTTTCCCCAAAACAGAATGAAGTCTGAAGCAAATAAGGCAAACATTAAATCTTAGTGGTGGGTTAATTTTCTATTGTTCTAAAAATATCTGATTTAAAATTTGAAAAAGATTACAAATGATCAAATAAATCAATAACCACCTGCTTGTATGGTATTCAAAACAAAATCTCTAAAATCTGGAGAATTAATCTCAGTTAACAACAAAACAGCTATCAGAAGGCTTAGTCCTTTGCCACTGACAAGTACAGATTGGAATAAGATTTATTTTCCAATAGAATAGTCTCAATAGCTGGCCCTTGGCTCATGCTTTGTAACCCTAGCTACCCAGTAGTGTAAGATCTGAGTATCCTGGTCCAAGCCAAAGCAGTAAAGGCCATACAACTCTTATCTCCAATTTAGCAGAAAAAGGCTTTAACTTGGCGCACACACGCGCACGCACGCACGCGCGCACACGCACGCACACACACACACACACACACACACGGCTCATTTATGTGGCAAAGTTCAGAGAAGCTTCATAGATAATTTATAACTCAAGACTACACTTATCCAGGTTGTATTAGACAGTATCAATTATGCAGAACAAGGAAGTTAAAAAAAGAAAAAAGCCCGTATGCAAAGCTACAATAGATGATACAAAGTCCGTACAATAAAGCTCATGTCCTTTACTTAAGACAATCCAACAAACTCTCACTTAAAATATTAATTTTCAGCTCATACAAACTTATTTTTCTGGTTACATAGACCTCTTCAGCTCAAATTCAGTAAAACCAGTGAAGAAATTACAAAATAGGGAGCAACAAGGCACAATGAGCAGTAATAATAACCTGAGAGCAAGGAAAACAAACCATCTTCAAAAACTAATTAGCTAAGCACTGGTGGCTCATGCCTGCAATACTAACTACTCAGGAGGCTGAGATCTGAAGATCGTGGTTCAAAGCCAGCCCGGGCAGGAGAGACCGTGAGACTCTTATCTCCAATAAACCACCAGAAAACCGGAAGTGGCGCTGTAGCTCAAGTGGTAGAG
>NW_012267223.1:19732111-19734720 GCF_000151885.1 Dipodomys ordii
CCGGACCCAAAAAAAAAAAAAAAAAAATTAAAAGTCCAATCATCCTCTAATTCCCATGGTGCAATCTTCATATTACCACATAACCTACAACAAAAAAAAAGTTTCTAGAAAAAAACAAATGCTTGGTGGCTGGGAAGGTGGCTCAGTGGTAGAGTGCTTGTCTCACATGCATGAGGCCTGGGTTCAATTCCTCAGCACCACATAAGCAGAAAAAGCCGGAGTGCTGCTGTGGCTCAAGTGGTAGAGTGCTAGCCTTGAGCTGAAGAGCTAAGGGACAGCACCCAGGGCCAGAGTTCAAGCCCCAGGACCAGCAAAAAAAAAAAAAAAAGTTTGAAAAACTCATATTACTAAAAAGATCCATTTATTGTCTTGTATCAAATAAACAGGCCAGCCAAGTACAGTAGTATGTAGTATGTACCCACAATCCCAGCTATTCTGAGGCAGGCGGATTAAAATTAGGAGCCAGTTAACTTGCTATGTTGCAAACACATGGAGACCCTGTCTCCAAAAACAAAACAGATTAACAAATTCCTGCTATTAACTAACATATTACCACTTTATGCTCAGTAACAAAAGCAGTCTTCCTAGCCAGGCACTAGTGGTTCACATCTGTAATCCTAGCTACTCAGGAGACTGAGATCTGAGGATCACTGTTCAAAGCCAGACTGGTCAACAAAGTCTGAGAAACTCTTATCTCCAATAAACTACTCAGGAAAAGTATGAAGTGGCCCTGTGGCTCAAATGGTGGAGCTCTAAGTTTGAATATAAAGAGGCTCAGAGATAGCACTCTGAGTTCCAGCTCCAGGACAGGTTCCGGTTGTTTGTTTTTTGTTTTTTTGTTTTTTTTAAAAAAAAGGTCTTCCTCCCACATACTTCCATCTCTTTGGAAAAGTGGAGAAAAAGGTAGAGAAAAGCATGTCAATACTTCTTGTTCTGTACAAGAGTTCAATAAAACTTAACTATTAGTAAACAACCACTTAAAAATCTGTACATTATTTTCCTGAAAAACTTTTCCCTACACATTTATCTCCCAAAATTATCAAGCCATCAGACCAGCTAATGGGTTAAAAAACAAATTACTTTTTAATGTTAGTCTTTTCACATAATGCAAACTCATCCGTCCTTCCAAAGGTTTGCAAAGTCACAAGACACTCTACTGTTTACAATCCCTTCCATCTGCCCCCTCCCCTTCCAACATACATCAAACAACTCTAATCACTTGGTCAAACCATTTTCCTAAATAACCCTCTCAAATTCTAATTTATACTCAAAATGTACTGTTCTTTATTTCTCTTTCCTTCTTCCTTTCTGTCTTGGGTCTTGAACTCACAGCC
Organism: Dipodomys ordii; assembly: GCF_000151885.1. Classification (NCBI taxonomy): domain Eukaryota; kingdom Metazoa; phylum Chordata; class Mammalia; order Rodentia; family Heteromyidae; genus Dipodomys; species Dipodomys ordii. Next base: position 19,733,446 of record NW_012267223.1, read on the forward strand.
TTGACGCTGTCTGCAAGCTGTTTTTGCTAAAGGCTAGTGGTCTATCTCTTAGAGCCACAGCTCCACTTCCAGTTTTTTGGTGGTTAACTAGATAAGACTACCCAGTGGCAGACTAAGAACTGAGGTCCTCACATCTCAGCCTCCAAAGTAGTTAGGATTACAACCGTGAGTGAGCCACCAACGCCCATCCAGATTTATTTTCTTAATGGAAAATTTTTAAATCACCTGACTTTTGAAGTTCTGCCTCTAGATGCAACCAGACTCTAGAGCCCTTATGCTTTCAAATCTACACCCCAAATCTACTTTTAAATTCTGTACTTTGAAAAATATTTTCAATCTCAGTATTATACCCTCTTGGCTTTCATAGGCAATTGCCAACTTTCAATTCATTCCCGCATCAGTTTGCATTTCTTTAATTTCATTGCTACACACAACTTGATCTTTCAGGTGAAGGCCTATTGATTTTTTCCCCTGGTTGCAGTCGGAAAAGAAACAAAATACATTTATCACCAAATCGCTGCTTAATAGCTGTATGGCCATTTTTCATTTCAAACGTCATGTAACAAACACATAGATATCGTGAAAGCTTATTGTTCAGAACCTTTGTAGGGCATCTATACTAAACTCTCCAAAGTCAAACAATATTTCAGATAATGCTGCGAGAAGAGGGAGGAAAGTATGATTCACCAAAAACTGCAATGAAGAGTAATGGAATATTTTCACCAGTGGTATATACTAAAACTAAGAGCTTCTTTCAGAGGAGGATACTGCTAAGCAACCATCACTGTAGCAATAAATCCACCAACTTCAAAGGGTGGAAAGCAAGGAAGATAGGGGGAAACGCGGGGAAGGGGGTTCTCCTGCAGCTTCTCTAGAGGTTGGGAGAGAACAAAGTCACTGCTGCACTGTCACTAGAGGGGAAGGGGGAGGGGGCGGACCATCTTGAAAACCCAGCCTCAGGGCAGAAGCAGGCGGGGAGAACTCGGCGAGGTTGCCTGGGATTAACATTCTGGTTCCACTCTACTCCCCCCCCCCTTCCTTCTAGAAGCTCCCCTCCTCGCTCCAGCGTGGCGGCCCGGGTCCCAGATGACTGCCTCCTCCAACCTCTCCTCCGAGAGGTGTAAGGACAACCGGAGACCAGAACTGAGTCCGAAGCCTTAGCAAGAGCGGGGACTCCCAAGACCCTCCCCCCCCTCCCGCGACCTCCCGCAGCCCCGGAAGCTGGGGGCGGGGGGCGCCCCACACAGGTGTGCTGGCCGGGGAGGAGCGGCCGGG
>NW_012267223.1:19735614-19742715 GCF_000151885.1 Dipodomys ordii
CCTGGCGCTGCACCTGTCCCGCGCTGCTGGGGGAAGGGGGAGGCGGCCTGCGAGCCGGAAACAGCCCGGAAGAGCTTGAAAAGCCCTGGGGCCGCCAGGAGGGGCTTGGGGTTCAGAGGGAAGTTGAGGCCTGCTCGGTTAGTCGGGTCAGCTAGGGTGGTAACATGTTAATAGGGCCATTCAAAGCAAACCCTAAACTAGGTTCTACCTTCCTATCAGCGGGAAACTGACTCCTCATCCCTGTTTTAAGTATCAAGCTTAAGAGAAGATTTGGGGGAAAAACAATTTTTTTCTATAATTCAAGTTGCTTCAGCCAATGACACTTGGACATTTAATCAAACTTAGGAAGATTGTTGTGCCCAGTCTATGTTGTACTCAATGTAATGTTTGAAGCATTATAAAGGAAGATGAATGAGTTTGAATAAGGTCGAAATAGATTTTTTGCAATTATGAAAACAGAACAGTGAGATTGCTGAAATTCTTTTGTTTGGGGGGAAGGAGAAGAGTGGTAGAGTGGTTGAGATTGATTGAAATGTATTGTAAAACGTGTGGGAATTAACAAATGAAATTCCCCTCTACATAACTAATGTAAACTAATAAAAATCAATTTTACTCCTTTTTTTGGAGATGAACCATGGGCCTTGAACAAATTAGGCAAGCACTTTGCCACTCAGCTACACTGTCCAGCTCTTTTTCCAGTTTTTATCTTTGTTTCCTCCTTTTTAAACTAAAAGACCCCTCACCAATTGTGACCTATTTAATGGTGAACTAGCTATTGGTCTCTCCATTCTATAGATATCCCAAAAGCTAAGGTCTATATATTAACAAGTGTCAAGACCAAAGAGATTAATCTAAATAAGCCATATTCTTTTTATAGAAACTTCTCAGAACCAAAATGTTGCACTAGACCAGCACTGTCAGAAATATAGTGTGGAGCCGGGCGCCTGTGGCTCACACCCACAGTCATAGCTTCTAAGGAGGCTGAGATCTGAGGATCACGGTTCAAAACCAGCCTGGGCAGGAAAGTCTATGAGACTCTTGTCTCCAGTAAACCACCAGAAAACTGGAAGTGGTGATGTGGCTTAAGTGGTAGAGCGCTCGCCTTGAGCTCAAGACCTGAGGGACAGTGCCCATACCCAGAGTTCAAGCCTCATGACCTACCAAAAAATATATATATATACATATACATATATATAGTATGGAATTAATTTTTTTCTAATAGCCATACCACAAGAGTCAAAAGAAAACAGGTGAAATTAATACATCTTATTTAACCTGAGGCATCCAAAATATTTCAACCTGTAATTCGTTTTTTGGTTGTTTTTTGTGTTTTGTTTTGGTTTTTGCCTGTAATTAGTTTTTTTTTTTTTTTGTTGGTCGTGGGGCTTGAACTCTGGGCCTGGGCGCTGTCCCTCAGCTCTTCAGCTCAAGGTGAGCGCTCTACCACTTGAGCTACAGCGCCACTTCCGGTTTTCTGGTGGTTTATTGGAGATAGGAGTCTCACAGTCTCTCCTGCCCGGGCTGGCTTTGAACTGTGATCCTCAGATCTCAGCCTCCTGAGTAGCTAGGATTACAGGCGTGAGCCACCAGCGCCCGGCTGCCTGTAATTAGTTTTTAAAGTGGTTTTGGTGGTGGTGGTTGTTGTAGGATCCCACTATGTACACTAGGCTGGATTCAAACTGTCCATCCTCCTGCCTCAGCTTCTCCCAAGTGCTGGGATTATAAATATACACCAACAAACTCAGCTAATTTTATTTATTTTTTTTTTGTCGGTCCTAGGGCCTGAACTCTGGGTCTGGGCACTGGCCCTCAGCTCTTTAGCTCAAGGCTAGTGCTCTACCACCTGAGCCACAGAGCCACTTCCAGCTTTTTTCGGCTTATGGGGTGCTGAGGAATCGAACCCAGGGCCTCATGCATACAAGGCAAGCATTCTACCACTGAGCTATGTTTGGGGTTGGTAATGGGGCTTGAACTCAGGGCCTAGGTGCTGTCCCTGAGCTGTTTTGTTCAAGGCTAGTGCTCTACCCATTTGAGCCATAGCTCCACTTCTGGCTTTCTAGTGTTTAATTGGAGACAAAGTCTCATGGACTTTGCTGCCTGGACTACAACTCAACTAATTTTAAAAGCATTGAGAAGTTGGACACCAGGGGCTAATGCTTGTAAATCCTAGCTACGCTGGAGTCTGAGGTCTGAGGATTATGGTCTGAAGGTAGCCTGCACAGAAAAGTCCATGAGACTTTATGTCCAGTTAGCCAGAAGTAGAGCTGTGGTTCAAGTGGCCAGCCTTGAGCAAAAAAATTAGGGATTATGCCCAGGTCCTGATTCAGTACACACACATGCAAACATACACACACAACATTGAGATAGTTTCTTTTTTTCATCCACACTTTGAAATTCAGTATGTTTTACATTTTCAGCCTATCTCAATCCTCATTGGTTACATTTCAAATGGTCAAGAGTCATATGTGAGCCGGGTGCCAGTGGCTCACGCCTGTAATCCTAGCTACTTAGAAGGCTGAGATCTTGAGGATCAGAGTTCAGAGCCAGACCAGACAGGAAAGTCCTGAGACTCTTATCTCCAATAAACCACTGAGAAAACCAGAAGTGGTACTGTGGCTCAAGTGGTAGAGCGATTGCCTTGAGCTGAAGAGCTGAGGGACAGCACCCAGGCCCAGAGTTCAAGACCTGTGACTGACCAAAAAAAAAAAAGTCATATGTGACTAATGGCTACTGTGTTTGGCAGCAGTTTTGAACATTGGCCTGCCCTAGTATACTCTGAATTTATGTGTGCTAAATTTACAAGGACAGCCTGATCTAAGAAGGATGCATTTCTATACTACTTTAGTCCAGAAACAAAATAACATAAGTATTTTACATAATTAAACATAAAATAGTAATTTAACTATTATTGAATATTTGTTAACTGCTTGCTAAACACTTTCACATATTCCTTTAATCCTCTCAGAAATTCTGTGAAGTGGACACTGTTCTGTTTAACAGATGCAAAAGTAGGCATAGAGAAATCCAATGGCTTGCCCAAAGTCTTATGGCTAAAATCTGGCAGATTTGGAATTGGGATCCAGGCAATTTTTATTTCTCCTCCAGAGTTTGAATGTAGCATCTCTATATTTCTAACTCCATTTTTGTTATGTTCAAATCCATCTGTGTCTCAGCTTCTTAAAATGTCAGTTTCATTATGCAAAAACCCAACTAGCTCCCTCTTGTCTGTTCAGGCAAATTTGATTCATAACCATTTAAGGCTGTCCACTAGCTATTCTTATCATTTTCCTAGACTTAGGTTTTGTCATCCTCTAAACATAAATTTTCTAGTATTTACAAACCAGCCTGGTTGTTGTTCATCCCTTACTGCTTGCTCATTCTTTCTTTTCTAGCATTGCTCATGCATTATTGCTGGAATGACCTCCTCATCCTTTTGGGCAAGTCCATGCTCCTCCCTTCTTTTTTAATACTTACCTTTTCCAGAAAGCCCTACTGACTGACTCCACCCAACTCTAACCCCTTTCCTGTCCGCTCACAAGAACTGGCTTTTGCTGATTTATCTGTGCTTATTCTTCTGTTCTATAATTGTAACTTTAATTTATTTTCATTGTTGTTTTCAAAATATAGTACTAGTAAGAGCTTGCTTTCTTATTTCTGGATAGAAATGGTGGCTCACACTCATAATCCTAGCTACATATGAGGCTGAGATCCATAGGTTCAGGGTTCAAGGTTAGCTGAAGGAAAATTTTGTGATACACCTTCTCAACCAATAGCTGAGCATAGTGGTGTGTGCTGTCATCCCAGAAACAGCAGGAAATGTTAAACAAGAGGATAGAACTCCAAGCATGTACCCATACAGAAATGGAGACCCGTCTCAAAATAAACAGTACAAACAAGAGTTGGAGTAATATACATCAGCGCTTTAGCAGGCACTGTACCTGAGTTCAAAGTCCAGTATACTAAAAAGCAAAAACAAAATACTTTTTAATTATTTTATTACACGCATATTACTCTCAATACTGAGCCCTATACAAAGCATTATCAATTTTTATTGAGCTGACTGACCAGTTGACTAAGAGGAAATATATTCATCAGTCTGGAGGCTTTTTTTTTTTTTTTTTGTCAGTCGTGGGGCTTGAACTCTGGGTCTGGACACTGTCCCTGAGCAATTCAGCTCAAGGTGAGCGCTCTACCACTTGAGCCACTGCCCCACTTCCAGTTTTCTGGTGATTAACTGGAGATAAGAGTCTCACAGACTTCCCTACTCGGGCTAGCTTTAAACCCTGATCCTCAGATCTCAGCCTCCTGAGTAGCTAGTATTACATGCATGGGACACCAGCGCCTGGCTCACAATCTTCTTTTATAAAATCAGAAATAAAATTAAAAACAAAAGCACACTTGGGCTGAGGATATAGCTCAGTGGAAGAGCACTTGTGTATAGGCCCTTATGCAAGGCCCTGAGTTTGATCCCCAACACAGGAAGAAACTGGGAGGAGGCGGAGAGGGGGCAGAATAATAGAATTCATATCAATAGTAATTGGGATCTTGCTGAGGAGATAGGAAAAAATCTTACTTGGCCCTTTCCCTGGACCCTTGACCCAGGAGATTTCAGTGCAGCAAGTCATGAATAAATCTATATCTACAACCTACAACTCAAGACTGGGAGTGGAAGGTAATAGTTATCTAATCTATGACTGGATGACATTTGATATATGTTCCATGTAAACTTCTCTGACATAGCTGAAATGAACTCAAGGGCCTTCTTAAACACATTTCCTTCCATGGTGCTTCTGAAGGCATAGGAAGTCAATAATGTCTCGAGATCAGCAATCCACTTCTAACATTTCTAGGATTCTGTTTACCAAGCCCTTGAAAAATCTGCTAATGAAAAACCTGTGCAAGTCCATAAATTTCAATAAGAAGAAAGCTGGGGAAGTAGCTTTGAGACAGAGTGTTAGCATGCTCATTTGAGGTTTCAGAATTTCTCAAAAAAAACACAACTGTCAAATGGACTTCAGAATTTCTCAAAAACAACAACAAAAAACAACTGTCAAATGGTCTTCATGAAGGGCGCTGGTGGCTCATGTCTATAATCCTAGCTACTTAGGAGGTTGAGATCTGAGGATTGTACCTCAAAGGTAGCCCGGGCAGGAAAGTCCATGAGACTCACCTCCAATTAACCACCAGAAAACTGGAGATGGTACTGTGGCTCAAGTGTTAGAGCATTCACCTTGAGCTAAAGAGCTGAGGAACAGCACCGGGGCCCAGAGTTCAAGCCCCTTGACCAACAAAATAAAAATGGTTTTCATGCCAAGCACCAGTGGCTCACATGTATAATCCTAGCTATTCAGGAGGCTGAGAGGTCTGAGGATCACAGTTTGAAGCCAGAAAGTCCCTGAAGGCAGAAAAGTACCTGAGACTCTTAAATCGAGTTAACCAGCAAAAGAAGCTGAACTAGAAGAAAGGTTTCAAGTGGTAGAGTCTTCATGAGTAAGAACGTGAGGCCTTGAGTTCAAGTCCCAGTATTGGCATGTATGTGTGAGCCTGTGCGGGCATGCGCATGCACACACAAACACACACACACACACACACACACACACACAAAGATTCTTTATAGCAAGAGCAGTTAAAAGAAAAAAAAAATGAGCTGTGCACCAATGGCTCATACCTATAACCTACTCAAGAGGCTGAGATCTGAGGATCACAGTTCAAAGCCAGCCCAGGCAGGAAAGTCTGTGAGACTCTAATCTCCAATTAACCACTAGAAAATCGGATGTGGCCTGTGACTCAATGTGGTAGAGTGCTAGCCTTGAGTAAAAAAGCACTGGGACAGCGGCCCACACCTTGAGTTCAAGTCCCAGGTCTGACAAAAAAAAAATTGGAAGCCAGACGCCAGTGGCTCTTGCCTATAATCCTAGCTACTCAGGAGGCTGAGATCTGAGAATCGCAGTTCAAAACCAGCCCAGGCAGGAAAGTTCCTGAGACTCTTATCTCCAATAAACCACTAGAAAACCAGAAGTGGTGCTGTGGCTCAAGTGGAAGAGCGCTCGCCTTGAGCTGAAGAGCACAAGGACAACGCTCAAGCCCAGAGTTCAAGCCCCACGACCGACAAAAATAATTGGAGTAAAAGAGTTATAGAACAAGCCAGCACCAGTGGCTTACGCCCATAATCCTCAGCCTCCTCAGGAGGCTGAGATCTGTGGATCGTGGTTCAAAGCCAGCCCAGGCAGGAAAGTCCATGAGACTTTCTCTAATAAACCACCAGAAAACCAGAAGTGGCACTATGGATCAAGTGGTAGAGTGCTCACCTTGAGCTGAAGAGCTCAGGGACAGCACCTAGACCCAGAGTTCAAGCCCCATGACTGACAAAAATAAATAAATAAGATTTAGAGAACAAATGTAAGTCATTGAAAGATGTTTCTTTGCGTCTTTCAAGCAAACAAATATAAAAGAGTTGGATAAGGGAGCCAATACAAAGAATTTGGGAGACCATTACAAAACCCACCATGGTTTATCAAAAAAAGTACTATCAAGTTACTATTTGTCTTCCTGATTTAGAAATTATAGGCTTCACTGTCCATTTTAAGCATGGAAACTACAATTCTAATTCTCCTAAGTCTTACCTTCGGAATAGGATGAAAGGATTCCAAAAGCGAGGAACACAAAAAGGTAGAGAGCAATCCATAGAAAATAGATACCATAGATCCCAGCCTTGACTCTTTCCTGAAAATAAAATGGCTGTTGGAATGACAGTTGGAAATGGGGGTAGACGGAATGTTGCCCCTGCATCCTGTGTTTTTCATGAAATGGAAATAAGTTAATTAAATATGCTCCCCAAAGTATTACCAATTTGGTTGGTAACTGTATATGATACAATAATATATAATAATATATATAATGATATGGAGAGAAAGAAGAGAGATTAATTTCAGAGTGGAAATACGACAACTATAGCCAACTATAGCCAAAAAAAAGTCCTACCTATCTGGTCCAAAAGATTTCTAGGGCTGGGAAGGTGGCTCAGTGGTAGAGCGCTTGCCTTGCATGCCTGAGGCCCTGGGTTCGATTCCTCAGCACCACATAAGCAAAAAGAAAAAAGCT
>NW_012267223.1:19743748-19746703 GCF_000151885.1 Dipodomys ordii
TTTTTCTTTTTGCTTATGTGGTGCTGAGGAATCGAACCCAGGGCCTCAGGCATGCAAGGCAAGCACTCTACCACTGAGCCACCTTCCCAGCCCCTGTTTATGTTTTTGAAAGTATATTTTATTATAATTTTTTGCATGTTGATTAAACAAACTAATAGGATTCTCTGTGATATTTTCATATGTGAATATAATACTACATTGGTCATATCAATCCACCCTTTTATGTTTCTCCTCTCAGTCCCCCCCCACCTCCAAACACGTGCCAATTAGATAAGTGAAAACAGTATCTCATTGATGTCTGTTTTGCATTTATTTGACTTCTTGTCAGGAATAATACCTCACAGCGCCACTTCCGGCTCTTTTTCTTTTTGCTTATGTGGTGCTAGGGAATCGAACCCAGGGCCTCAGGCATGCAAGGTAAGCGCTCTACCACTGAGTCACCTTCCCAGCCCCGGGACTATGGAGATTTATTCAGTAAATATCAAAGTTAACTATCTGAGACAAGGCACTGCAAGCTCATTGGCAGGGCTTGATAGAAGTGCTTCATTTGCACAGCATGTGCTGCAAGTTAGTGAAGCATATTGAGCTAAACATTTCTAACAAGGAGTAATAGACTGACCATTTTAGTTGGACACCGATGACTCATGCCTATAATCCTCACTATTTAGGTGGCAGAGATCTGAGGATCATGGTTTGAAGCCAGTCCAGGCAGAAAAGTCCCCATGAGACTTTTTTTTTTTGTCGGTCGTGGGGCTTGAACTCTGGGCTTGGGCACTGTCCCTGTGCTCTTCAGCTCAAGGTGAGTACTCTACCTCTTGAGCCACAGTGCCACTTCCGGTTTTCTAGTGGTTTTTTGGAGATCAGAGTCTCAGGGACTTTCCTGACTGAGCTATCTTTGAACCGTAATCCTCAGATCTCAGCCTCCTGAGTAGCTAGGATTACCGAGGTGAGCCACAGGCGCCTGGCTCCCATGAGACTCTTATCTCCCACTAACCACTCAAGAACCTTAAGTAGAACTGTGTGGCTCAAAGTGGTGAATGCTAGCCTTGAGCAAGAGCTCAAGGACAATACCCAAGCCATGAGTTCAAGCTCACAATTGACAAAATAAAATAAAAAAATATATATATACTGACCATATCTCAAAATATTGTTGAATACTGCATATTTTGTAATACTTACAAACCTCTTGTTATGTATATTCACCTATATTTTCAGAGTTTTTGGCCAATTGTACTTCATCGGTACATTTTCCCTAGCCTTTTCTCATATGTATTATACATACATATATAATATATATAATTCATATATCTGCTGCATTTATACATATATTTGAGACAAAGTTTCACTATGTAATCCTGGCTGGCCTTGAACTTGAGATCCTCCTGACTTAGTCTCCCAGGTTCTGGCATTACAACTGTGTCCGGCCAATAACCTAGCGTTGAAGAAAAACAAGTGCTAAGCGTAGTCTATTGAGAACAAGAAGTTGTAGAACAGTTAAGTTCTATTTTGGCCCTTGTAGGCTTATGTCAACAGCCAGAATTTCTGTCCCAGTTAAGAGAAGGAAGTTACTCAAGAAAGGCCCCTTAGCAGCACCCAGCATCCATTTTAACGGTGTATGTTAGTCATGGTCAATTTACTTTCCTGAAATAGCCTACGATATTATTAAAAACAATAAAATAAATCTCTGCAAAGCATTGTTTCCTAAGGGCACTAAATGTTTGCTATTCTCTATTTTTTTTCAGTATATTGAGAGAGAAAAATTCACACTGCACAAATAAGAAATGACAAAGAGATAGGTTGTAAATTTCTAAAGCTCACAGAACTTGGAGCAGCTCAAGACCCAGAAATTTCATCCCTCTGTGGACTCTTATCCAGGAGTTTAGTCTACGAGAAGCTGCCTGGTTAATGTGGACAATGTGACTGGCTTATTAATTGCACTTGAAAAAGGAACTTCTCTTCCTTCCTAAAACAAAACAAAATGACCAACAATACCTTCACTATATTAAATGAGCAAGAGAAAAATAAAGACTGCAGAGCAGTCCACCTTCTGGAATAGCCACCTAGTTAGGTGGTAGTTAGCTAGCCACCTAGAGGTAAAAAAGTAATATGCATTAGTGATTTCAGTGATTTTCCCACCATTAGCTGACCATAATTTCCAGAAAAGCTGCCAAGAAATAGCAGGAAGATCTCTCTGTCTCTCTGTCCCTTTGTCTCTGTCTGTCTGTCTGTCTCTCTCTCTCTCTCTCTCTCACACACACACACACACACACACACACACACATACTCATGTTCATAGATCTTGGAATTTTCCACCACTGTTCTTGCCCTCATACTTTCCTTCCTTTCAGCATCCAAATTTGACTCATGTTCACTTGAACTCAGTGCTCTAGAAGGTACATTACTTTGCCAGCAATCCTTCTTGACTTCTTCTTGCCCTAACCTGGATTGTTTCCTTAGAATCAAAACCCCTAGGGATAATCACCTTATCCTACTTTCCTTTTTCTCTTTCTCTACTCAACAGCTCTCACTACGAACAATACACTAAAGACTCTGCCTATTTGGGTACTTGTTACATTTAGGTAATGGGCAACTGAAGTGCTGATCTTCATCTGTAAATCATGGAACTTGGTTATGTTGTACTCCAACACAGCAGTGTCTGGCTCATTTGGGGGGTCTTAATAAATATTTGTTGAATAGCCCTTGCCTAAATTGCCCACAGGCATCTCCTGAATTTCACAGTGGGCTGAGTTCCAGGGGAAAAAGAGATCAACTAACAATGCCAACTGCTCCCTTCCTGTCTGGGATGACCCACCCAAAGCACAACTGGGAGGCCACACTAGCAGAGGGATAAGTCTTGCCTGATGTCCTCCTCTGTCTGTGATGTCTGTGGTCCCACATATCTCTAATCTGTGACAGGCTAAGACAGTTCTGAGGGGGGAGGGGGGAGGCTGGGAA
>NW_012267223.1:19746753-19755735 GCF_000151885.1 Dipodomys ordii
AAAAAAAAAAAAGATTTCTATTTTTCTTAGTATCTTTCCATTAGGAACTTGAAGAAGTCATACATTTCCACCTGTCCTGCTTCCTTCCTCCTCCCCCTTTAGTACTTTTGTCCCTTCTCACAACCACTACTTCAGGTTTTATTTACTGGTCCTAGTCTTGAATGACTAGCAGCTTGATGACTTAAACTCAGCCCCTTCCTTGGTGATTCTTACAGTGAGATGAACCTGTTTGGCTATGACTTATCAAGAAGAGTTAGCCAGCCACCAGGGCTTTGCAGAATGTGGATTGGGGAATGAAACCAACACCCGAATGTGGATTGGGGAATGAAACCAACACCCTCTGCTGCAGGCAAGAATGCATCTGATGCGTGGGTCTCTGGAATGCTACTGCAACAGTTCTTGTGGAATCCCAAGTCTTTAAAGGTTTCAGTGTTCTGAAGCTAGCATGTTTGTGTTATATTCACAACAAAGTTTGCCTTGACCAAAAAGAAAAAGAAAAAGCTCACTGTGGGCTCAAGTTGATCAGATCAGTAGAGTAAGTAGCGAAGAGGATAAGAAGTCTCAGCAGCCTGGCAAAAACATCAAGGCCTCAGTTTCTCCCACTTTGGCTCTATTTTTGCTTGCTTCTTATGTCTCTGACAAGAATTAGACGTCACTATCTGATCCCATGCCAATCCAGAAGAATAAGCTTGACCCTTATCCAACCCCATATCGAGGGTGGAGTGAAGAGAAAAAATTCCTGAACATCAAGGCCTGCCTGCCAACCTGGTAGGATCTCATCTTGTGGGCTGTGATTTTACAACAGCAATTTCCCTTGTCTCAGACACATAAATAACTGAGAATGAGACTCTTCTTCTGTCAGCCTCCCTGTGGAGTTTGTACAGGCCTCAAGATTAACACATACTTAAAGAGTGTAGGGGAGGCTGGGCTCACTGGCTCATGCCTGTAATCCTACCTACTCAAGGAGTCTGAGAGCTGAGGATTGTGGTTCAAAGCCAGGCTGGGCAGAAAAGTCCCTGTGAGACTCTCATCTCTAATTAACCACTCAAAAACTGGAAGGGGAGGGGCTGGGAAGGTAGCTCAGTGGTAGAGCACTTGCCTTGCATGCATGAGGCCCTGGGTTCGATTCCTCAGCACCACATAAGCGGAAAAAAAAGCCGGAAGTGGCGCTGTGGCTCAAGTGGTAGAGCACAAGCCTTGAGCTGAAGAGCTGAGGGACAGTGCCCAGGCCCAGAGTTCAGGCCTCACGATCGGACCCAAAAAAAAAAATTAATTAAAATAATTTCAAAGACAATAAAAAAACCATCCCTAGATTAAACTGAAAAAAAAATACTGGAAGTGGTGCTATGGCTTAAAGTAGTAGAGAACTAGCCTTGAGCAAAAGAGCTCAGGGACAGTGCCCAGGCCCTGAGTTTAAGCCCCATGACCATCATCACTACCAACAACCAAAAAAGAGTTTAGGGGAAACTAGACCTGTTTATTCACAGGACTCAACTGAAAGTCGCCTTGTCTCCAGTAAACAAATAATGCTAGAGCTAAAGAGCAACTGTAAGGTAACTATCTAGGATACACTCATTTTCAGATGTTACATATTTCCTAAGAAAGTAGTCTTGGCATGGAGGCCAGCTTCTGGGAACTGGAGTTGCTTTTCTTATATTTTTAGTGAAATCTAAATAGTAACATGTCTGTATTGTATTGAAGTCAAAGACACAAACATCATTCAAACTGCTTATTTTCTTTAGCCCTAGAAACTTGGACTGGAGGGTTTCTGGATATAGTCTATTTTAGTTGAAAGTGCTATCACACTGTATAAAATATACATTCACTGAGAATGAGGCATCAGATATCCTTGGGACCTGACATCAGGAATTAGGGCAGGTCAAAAAAAAAATTAAACTTCTTTAGACAAAAAGGCACAGCTGCACGCCAGTGGCTCATTCCTGTAATCCTAGCTACTCAGGAGGCTGAGATCTGATGATTGCCCTTCAAAGCCAGCCCAGGCAGGAAAGTCCACAAGAGTCTTATCTCCATTTAACCACCAGAAAACCAGAAGTGGCACTGTGGGTCAAGTGGTAGAGTGTTCACCTTTTGCTGAAGAGCTGAGGGATATCTAGGCCCAGAGTTCAAGCTCCATGACTGATGACAAAAAAAAAAAAAAAAAGGCACAAACCAATCAAAAGTAGTTTAGGATCTGGGCACCAGTACCTCAGCTCTATAATCCTAACTACTCAGGAGGCTGAGACAAGTTGAAGGTTCATTGTCCTAAGCCTGCCCTGGCAGAAGAGTCTGAAAGACTGTCTCCAATTAAACAGCAAAATGCTGACTGGAGATGTGGGTACAGTAATAATACTAGCTGTGAGCCAATAAGGTGAACAAGAGCATCAGTCATCTGAATTCAAGTTCCAATGCTGGTGTATGTGTGCTCACATGCATGTATGTTATATTTACAACACACAAGTCCAGGTTGGGTTCTAATATGAATTTTACAAGTTGCAGAGTTGAAAGCTGACACAAATTCATTCTTCTTGTAAACAAGGAATTAAGCTGGGGATGTAGCTCAGTGATAGAACACTTTACTAACATGTATGAGCCTCTGGGTTCAATCCCGCCATTGCTTCCACACATACAAAAATACCTTAAGGAATTCAAATGGTAAAATTGTCAAGGCCTTTGTTTTCCATAACTTACTTTCCCTTTTGAAAAGGAATAGAAAAAAAAAATCTCATGAGCTATGTTACAAAGCCTAAGATTCTTAAGTTGTATTTGAAGGATAACCAAAGTAAACTCAAAATGAGTTCCTTTTTCTTTTTTATTATTGTTGTAGATTCTTCAAATAAAAGGAGGGAAGCCACTGATACAAGATTTAGAAGAAGAAAAAAAAAGATGCACCAATTTGCCCAAAGTTAACTGCAAAGCAGACTGGAGCCATGATGAAAAGGGTTTCTGATTTCCAGCCTTATCACCTTTCCAAATATCCTTGTCCTAGGTAACTGACAGAGGTTAAAGTAACAGGCAGACCACTCAGGCCCTGCAAGTCTTTCCCACTGTTGCCATAAGCCATGTAAATGTCTTAGAAACTCTAATATGCATTTGAGTTTAAAGAAAATGAAAAGATTATATGCCCCAGAGTCAAGGCAAAGAGGGCACATGAATAGCTGGTGTCAAGGTCAGATAACAAGAAGGAGACAGAAAGATCTGATTGCTGGAAGAACCAAGCAGCTCAAATGAGAGTAATAGAATCCCAGGCTACACAGCATCAGCTGATGCTGAAAAGAATGCCCTCTCCCAGAGTGTTTCAACCAGACTCAGAGTAGCACTGCTATTTTCAATGCACCCTTGGCTACGAGTTCTCCAGGCCTCTACCTTGCAGATCTGACATAGTACAACAAGTCTTACAATGTACAAGTCTTACAAAGCCAAACTATGGGGTAATCCTTTAGTGAAAGAGGTGGGTATGACTTCATTAGGACATCAGCATTGCTGAAGTCCTCAAACTGCTTTGCGAAATCAACTCTCCTCATGCTTTACTAGGAATAGCAAACCTAGCAAGAGAAACAAGTTCTCTAGGTTCATAAATCTGTATGTTTAATCCTAGGCTCTTAGCCCCTGCACAAACAAACCTAAACCAAGCAATCCAAATGAAATACACTATCTGGTACAATGAATCTATTGGCACTCTGAATAATCAAAAATATATTTAAAAGTTTTTCACAGTGTAGCCAGGCGCTGGTGGCTCACACCTGTAATCCTAGCTACTCAGGAGGCTGAGATCTGAGGATCACGGTTCAAAGCCAGCCTGGGCAGGAAAGACCGTGAGACTCCTATTTCCAATAAACCACCAGAAAACCGGAAGTGGCGCTGTAGTTCAAGTGGTAGAGCACTCGGCTTGAGCTGAAGAGCTGAGGGACAGGGCCCAGGCCCAGAGTTCAAGCCCCACGACTGACAAAAAAAAAAAAAGTTTTTCACAGTGTAAAAAAGGGTCAAAATTCATGGAAAGATAGAGTGGAAATCCATGGAGCAGGAGAAAAATTCCATTTTCTTTTAACCATGACGTTGCTAACTTCAGAATTCCCTGTAGTAACCACATTCTCATCAGCTAGGTTTTGGTTCTATAGAGTAATGATGAAAGAGCTAGGCCAAGAAAATTCTTTCCAGTACTATGGTTTCAAAAAGGGGGAAAAAAAACCCTCTGTATAACACCTTTATAATAAAAATAATTTTTGTAATTTGGCAGCTAAAAAAAAGATATCTAGTTAAATTTTAATTAAAAAAAAAACCAATAAATTAGCCTAAGTATGTCCTTAGGCATTTCATGGAATATACTTGTACTAAAAATATACAAGAGGCTGGGAATGTGGCTTAGTGTTAGAGTGCTTGCCTAGCATGCATGAAGCCCTGAGTTCAATTCCTCAGTACCACATACACAGAAAAAGCCAGAAATGGTGCTGTGGCTCAAATGGTAGACTCTAACCTGTAGCCAAAGAAGCCCAGGGGCAGTGGCCAGGCCCTGAATTCAAGCCCCAGGACTGGCAAAAAAGAAAAAAACAAAGAATTATTCATTGCTTGTCTGAAATATATTCTGTATTTTTACTTGCTAAACTTAGAAACCCCACTGGTCCTCTCTGCTTTCAGATTCTGAGGATTGCACCCCAGTGGCTTTTGAATTGGTTGATTTTGTAAAAAGGGAATTTTAAAATAGCTCCGTGTGTTTCAACAAAATTTTTCTTAGGAGCTGATTGGCATTCTGTCATGTCTAATTTTCCAGGCTGTAAAACCCATAAAAGGATTCTCTGACTCTGTTCTGGTTTTCTTATGCCCCAGTGTATTCACCTTAGTGAAAAACATCGTAAGTTAATGTCAACTGGCTCCATAAAAATCAACCTGCCTCTCCAAATTTTTCAAATACTTTAAATACCGTTTCTGAGATTAAATAACCATGTTCAGAATAGGATGGTGAGAGTGCCATCTTTTATAAGAAATTAGTTTGAGAATGATGTTGGCAAGATTATGTCAGCTACAAGCCAAGGGCTGATATACCACACTGGGAAACCGATGATTATTTTTTACTTCTTTCTCTACAACTGCTGCTATCTTTATTAAGACTAATCTGAAAATGATACAGGCAGACATTTGAGATCTGATTCTTCTACTCCTGTAAATATCAAAGTTTAAACTTTTTTCCCTCAGTCCTAGGGCTTGAACTCTGGGCCTATGCACTATTCCGGAGTTTCTTTTGCTCAAGGATAGCATGCTACCACTTGAGCCACAGCACCACTTTGGCTTTTTCAAAGAGTATTGGAGATAAGAGTTTCGCAGACTTTCCTGCCTGGATCCTCAGATCTCAACTTCCTGAGTAGCTAGAATTACAGGCATGAGCCACCAGTGCCTGACAACCATGAGAATCTTTTCTCCAATTAATCACCAAAAAGCCAGAAGTGGAGTTGTAACTCAAGTGGTAGAGTACTAGCTTTGAGCGAAAAAAGTAAGGAACAGTACCTAGGCTCTTTACAGACATACATTGTCGGTAAAATGTATAGTAGCTGAACATTTCAAAAAAAGAGAGGTTCCTTTTTTGTGTTTCTTTTTTATTGTTATTATAAAGGTCATGTACAGAGGGGTTACAATTACATAAGTCAGGTAAAGAGTACATTTTGTTTTGGACACTTATCACCCCTTCTCTTGCTTTTGTTGAAAACAGGTTGCTTTTGTTTTTGTTTTTTGGCAGTACTAGGGTTTGAACTTATGAGCCTCCCTATTTGCTAGAGACGCTCTTTACTACTTTACTAGCCAGCTAAAAAGGAAGTATATTCAGCTCATGGTTTTGGAACTTTACATCAGAGATCAGGTGCTCCATATATTCAGAATCTGGTAGAATCCCCCTGGCTATATTACAACATGGTAAAGAATCAGAAAGGAAAACAAATTGCTATGTGTAGATGGGCCCAAGACTGTAGGCTGGCCTTACTTTATAACAACTCATTCAAAAAAAGGAAGGAAGGAAGGAAGGAAGAAGGAAGGAAAGAGTGGGGCACTGGTGGCTCATGTCTATAATGGTAGCTATTCAGGAGGCTGAGGTGAGGACTGCAGTTCACAGCTTGGGCAGGAAAGCCTGTTAAAACTTTTTTTTTTATTTTTTGGGTCCGGTTGTGGGGCCTGAACTCTGGGCCTGGGCACTGTCTTTCAGCTCTTCAGCTCGAGGCTAGTGCTCTACCACTTGAGCCACAGCGCCACTCCCGGCTTTTTTCTTTTTGCTTATGTGGTGCTGAGGAATCGAACCCAGGGCCTCAGGCATGCAAGGCAAGAGCTCTACCACTGAGCCACCTTCCCAGCCCCTGGGCATTGTTCTTGAGCTTCATTTGCTCAAGGCTAGCACTCTCCCACTTGAGCCACAGCTCCATTTCCACCTTTTTCTGTTTATGTGGTATTGAGGAATCAAACCCAGAGCTTCATGCATACTAGGCAAGCACTCTCTACCACTAGGCCACCTTCCCAGGCTCCCTGATACAATATTTTAACTATGTGAAGTTACATAAGGTCCAGGCTGGTCCAGTAGAGCCAGCTAAACATAGCACCCACTTTACAAGAGTAAAGTTCTGAGTTGAAACCCCAGTACTGCCAAAATAACCCCCAAAGCCCAGATATGTCTATTTATGAAACAACAGGCAAGCTAAAAAGAATTTTGTCCTAGGTAAGAGGAGCAAAAGGAGCCAAAAAGTATAGCTGGGCAAAAGTCTAAGATGTTGAGTTTAAACACTTAGAAGTGCCAGGCACTGGGCTCAAGCCTGTAATCCTAGCTACTCAGGAGGCTGAGATCTGAGGATCATAGTTTAAAGCTAGCCCAGGCAGGTAAGTCTATGAGATTCAATATTCAGTTAACCACCAAGAAGCCAGAGTAGAGGTATGGCTCAAGTGGTAGAATGTCAGCCTTGAGTGAAAGAGCTAAAGGATAGTACCCAGGCTGAGTTCAAGCCCCAGTACCAGCATAAAAAAATGCCTATGTACATGTTTATTTTATTTTATTTTTTTTGTCGGCCGTGGGGCTTGAACTCTGGGCCTGGGCGCTGACCCTCAGCTCTTCAGCTCAAGGCGAGCGCTCTACCACTTGAGCTACAGTGCCACTTCCGGTTTTCTGGTGGTTTATTGGAGATAGGAGTCTCATGGTCTCTCCTGCCCGGGCTGGCTTTGAACCGCGATCCTCAGATCTCAGCCTCCTGAGTAGTTAGGATTACAGATTTGCACACAGATTTGCTTTTTGTTTTTTTTTGGGGGGGGGCCAGTCATGAGGCCTGAATTCTGGGTCTGGGCACTGTCCCAGAGCTCTTCAGCTCAAAGCTAGTGCTCTACTACTTGAGCCACAGAGCCACATCTGACTTTTTCTGCTTATGTGGTGCTGAGGAATCAAACCCAGGGCCTCAGGCATGCAAGGCAAGCACTCTACCACTGAGCCACTTTCTCAGCCCCAGCCTTTTTCATTTTTTTTTCCTTGGGTCTGGGCGTGGGGCCTGAACTCTGGGCCAAGGTACTGTCCCTCAGCTCTTCAGCTCAAGGCTAGTGCTCTACCACTTGAGCCTCAGCGCCAATTGCGGCTTTTTTCTTTTTGCTGAGGAAACGAACCCAGAATCTCATGCTTGCAAGGCAAGCGCTCTACCACTAAGCCACCTTCCCAGCCTGCCTTTCTCATTTTTAACCCTGTTCTCTCCCTAGGCTAGCCACAAAAACTAGGATTCTTCCTCCTCAAAGCAGGTCATAGAAATGAGCAAGAGTAGAAATATCCTGTCTCCCAAACTTGCCCTGTAACTTCAAAATAGTCTTTCCTATTTTTTTGTGTAAGAGATGACTACAAAGAAATTCTCTGACCTACTTTGATTCTAACTCATAAGATATCCCACCCATTCCAAAAAGGATCTTGCTTCATACCTGGAAGCAATGAATGTTGCACAGAGAGGCCAAGAATCTCAACAGACAGGCCTTGCTGGATTCCTCCACCACGAAGTCTATTACTCTTAGATCATATCCTTTTCTTTTCTCTTTTATGGCCCTGGCATCTGAACTCAAGGCCTCCCATTTATTCAATTTGGTTGGTGTTTGGCTGGTGTTCTGCCACTTGAGCCATGCCTCTAGCCTGGCTTTTTTGCATTTTTTTTTGTCGGCCGTGGGGCTTGAACTCTGGGCCTGGGCACTGTCCCTCAGCTCTTCAGCTCAAGGTGAGCGCTCTACCACTTGAGTTACAGTGCCACTTCCGGCTTTCTGGTGGTTTATTGGAGATAGGAGTCTCGTGGTCTCTCCTGCCCAGGCTGGCTTTGAACCATGATCCTCAGATCTCAGCCTCCTGAGTAGCTAGGATTACAGGCATGAGCCTGTTGGGAGCCAAAAGTTGAGTCTCTCAACATAATGGGCTTAACTATCTCACTGGAACTTCTTGAGGCTGAGTTTACAGAATCCCACCTTTTCACCACGCCCTAAGTAAACACCCTGCAGCTGCTAAAGACCGACCACCTTTTCACCTTGCCCTAAGCAAACATCCTACAGCTGCTTCGGCCAATGAAAAAGCTTCCTTAACGGCCAATGAAAAAGCTTCCTTATTCCAAGCATATAAATACAGCTGTGTGAAAAACAAAATTTAGCAGCAGCAGCTTGATCAGAATCCCTGTCTTGCTGTCATTCTTCATGTCTCTTGTCCCTTCATTCCTTCTCGCTTAGGTTCACTGCCCTCATTGAAGTCCTGCGGGTCGGGACATGAGCCACCAGCACTCGGCTTACGGGTTGTTTTGTTTTGGAGATGGAATATTAGCAAACATTTCTGCTAGAGCTGGCTTTGAGCAGCTGTCCTCTGGATCTCAGTCTCCTGAGTAATTACGATGATAGGCATGAGCTCCATCGCCTGACAGATCGTATTTGATCAATCATATTAGTATATTTGATCAATCATATTAGTACACTATTATTGGTGCTCCATAGAGAGGAGGAAGAAGAGGAAGAAGA
>NW_012267223.1:19755785-19757150 GCF_000151885.1 Dipodomys ordii
GGCTGAGATCTGAGGATCCAGGTTCAAAGCCAGCCCAGGCAAGGAAAGTCCATGAGACTCTTATCTCCAATAAACCACTAGAAAACTGGAAGTGGTGCTGTGGCTCAAGTGGTAGAGCACTCGCCTTGAGCTGAAGAGCTGAGGGACAGTGCTCAGGCCCAGAGTTCAAGCCCCATGACCCACCAAAAACAAAACAAAAAACTAAAAGGAGGGCTGGGAAAGTGGCTCACTGGTAGAACCTCATGCCTTGTATGCATGAGGCTCTAGGTTCGATTCCTCAGCACCACATAAGCAGAAAAAACTGGAAGTGGCGCTGTGGCTCTAGTGATAGAGCACTAGCCTTGAACTGAAGAGCTGAGGGGCAGTGCCCAGGCCCAGAGTTCAGGCCCCACGACCAAAGAAAAAAAAATAACAAAAACTATAACTAAAAGGAGCTGGCTCCAGTGGCTCATACCTGTAATCCTAGCTAGTCGGGAGCTGAGATCTGAGGATTGCAGTTCAAAGCCAGCCAGGGCAGAAAAGTCCATGAGACTCTAGTCTCCAATTAACCACCAGAAAAGTGGAAGTGGCTCTGTGGCTTAAGTGGTAGAATGTTCCCCTTGAGCTGAAGATATGAGGGACAGCGCCCAGTCCCAGAGTTCAAGCCCCATGCCAAAAAATCAAAACAAGCCAGGTGCCAGTGGCTCACACCTGTAATCCATTGCTCACAGGGACTTTCCTGCCTGGGCTGACTTTGAACTGTGATCCTCAGATCTCAGCCTCCTGAGTAGCTAGGATTACAGGCATGAGCCACCGGCATACAGCTTGTTTAGGTTCTTCATACCCATTGCCATACTGACCTCCAGAAATGTACTAAATTAACATTCCCTCAGAAATAGGCAAGAATTTCTTCTTCTAGACAGTACTGAAAATTTACCTAGCACCAGCACTACTGGCTCACACCTGTAATCCTAGCTACTTAGGTGGTTGAGATCTGAGGATCACTGTCCAAAGCCAGCCTGGGCAGGAAAGTCCCTAAGACTTATCTCCAATTAACCAGTCAAAAGCCAGAAATGATGGCTGGGAATGAGGTTTAGTGGTAGAGTGCTTGGTTAGCATGCATGGAGGCCTGCATTTGATTCTTCAGTACCACATAAACAGAAAAGGCTGGAAGTGGCACTGTGGCTTAGTGGTAAAGTGCTAGCCTTGAGCAAAAAGAAGCTCAAGGTCAGTGCTCAGGGCCTGAGCTCAAGCCCCAGGACTGGGAAAAACAACGACAACCAGAAGTGGAGGGGCTGGGAAGGTGGCTCAGTGGTAGAGTGCTTGCCTCGCATGCATGAGGCCCTGGGTTCGATTCCTCAGCACCACATAAACAAAAAAAAAAAA
>NW_012267223.1:19757588-19763939 GCF_000151885.1 Dipodomys ordii
GAGGAGGAGGAGGAGGAGGAGGAGGAACAAGAAGAAGAGGAAGAAGTACTTGCCTGATAGGAGTGAGGTTCTGGGTTTTACCTCTAGTACCATGAAAAGAATAGGGTATTAGTAGATTGATATTTACAACCATAGGGGCCCCACTATCCGTAGGCAAACACTTTTTTTGGGTGCTGGTTCTGGGGCTTAAACTCAGGGCCTTGGCTTCTTTTTGCTCAACCCAGGAAAACAATTTTACAAATCAATAGCCTGGATAATTATCTGAAAAATAATAGGATGGATGATAGAAATAAGATTTCAAATTTTTTGTTGTTGTTGTCCATGGAGCTTGAACTCAGGACCTGGGCACTATACCTGAGGTCTTTTTGCTCAAGTCTAGTGTTTTACCATTTTGAGCTAGAGCACCACTTCCAGTTTTCTGGTAATTAATTGGACACAAGAGTCTCACAGACTTTCCTACTTGGGCTGGCTCTGAACCACGATCCTCAGATGGCTCAGTTTCCTGAGAAGCTAGGCTTACAGGCATGAGCCACTGGCGCCTGGCTAATCTTTAAAAAAAATAACCTTTATTTTTTATTCACAAATTAATAATTGTGTATGAAATTATGAATGTTATACAATGTGATCTTTTGTTATATTTTTACAACGTGATCAAGTCACCTCAAAATAATGAAACAAAGTGCCAAAAATCAACAAGATGATATTTAATGCAGGTAAAGTGAAAACCTACATTTAGATTTAAAAATGAACAAACAGGGCTGGGAAGGTGGCTCAAACGGTAGAGTACTTGCCTTGAGCTGAAGAGCTGAGAGACAGAGCCTAGGCCCAGAGTTCAGGTCCACGAACAAATGAAAGATATCAATTACACAGGAAGGAGCTAGATTGTCTTAATAGCATTTTAGGTGAAAAAGGTTTAAACATCACCAAAGCAATTTCAGTTTCATGAGAAGATACCATGTCAGATTAAAAGAGATAAAAATCTCACTGTATTTTGAATTGACTAGTTAGGGCTATCCCAGGTAAGAAACAATTGAGTAATTAGTGTGTGCCTAGTGAGGGATAAATGCTAGGAGGATCTAGAAACTTTATGAGGTGAGGAAGAATTTGATGGAATTTAGAGATACTAAATATAGAAAATAGAAGATTAAGGTGTTAATAGCTGTCCTCAAATAGCTGATCATCAAGTATAAGACTGACTCTAGGGGCTGGAAAGGTAGCTCAGTGGTAGAGCGCTTGCCTTGCATGCATGAGGCCCTGGGCTCGATTCCTCAGCACCACATAAGCAAAAAGAAAAAAGCCAGAAGTGGCGCTGTGGCTCAAGTGCTAGAGCATTAGCCTTGAGCTGAAGAGCTGAGGGATAGTGCCCAGGCCCCATGACCGGACCCCCCCCCAAAAAAAAAAAAAAAGACTGACTCTATGGAGACTGGGAAGGTGGCTCAGTGGTAGAGTGCTTCCTTTGCATGCATGAGGCCCCAGGTTCGATTCCTCAGCACCACATAAGCAGAAAAACCTGGAAATGGCACTGTAGCTCAAGTGAGAGAGTGCTAGCCTTGAGCTGAAGAGCTGAGGGACAGTGCCCAGGCCCAGAGTTGAGGCCCCACAATTGAAAAAACAAAAACAAAAACAAAAAAAAACAACAATATGATATTGTCCATATTCAACTTTTTTTTTTTTTTTTAAGTAATGAAGCTTAAACTCTGGGCCTGGGCACTGTCCCTGAGCTTTTCAGCTCAAAGCTAGTCCTCTACCACTTTGAGCCACAGCATCATTTCAGTTTTCTGGTGGTTAATTAGATATGAGTGTCACAGGCCTGTACCTATGGCTCCCATCTGTTTTTTTGTTTTTTTTGGGGGGGGTCTGGTCGTGGGGCCTGAACTCTGGGCCTGGGAAGGCTAGCACTCTACCACTTGAGCCACAGCGCCACTTCCTGCTTTTTTTCTTTTTGCTTATGTGGTGCTGAGGAATCGAACCCAGGGCCTTGAGCATACAAGGCAAGCGCTCTACCACTGAGCCACCTTCCCAGCCCCAAGGCTGTGAGACTCTTATCTCCAATAAACCACTCAGAAAACCAGAAGTGGTGCTGTTGCTCAAGTGGTAGAGTGCTAGCCTTGAGCTGAAGAGCTGAGGGACTGTACCAAGGCCCAGAGTTCAAGCCCCATGACCAAAAAAAAAAGAGTCTCATGGACTTTCCTGCGCTGGCTGTCTTTGAACTGTGATCCTCAGATCTCAGTCTCTTGAGTAGCTAGGATTACAAGTGCGAGCCATAGTCAACTGCTTTGATCAATAAAAATAGCTATTTCACTTGTTTTGGCCTAATAGAAAAGGATGTAGACTCATTTTGAAATATTACAGAGGACAAACAAGAATCATCAGATGAAAGAAAGAGGGGAACATGTATTATACAAATACAGGAAAGAATTTGGTGCAATCTGATGCTCAAAAGCAGAATGAAGGCTCAGTGGTTTAATTCAGGGAAGGGAATTTGCTTAGCAAGTGCAAGGTAAGTTTGAGTTTGATCCCAAGCATGGGGGAAAATGAACAAGCAAAAGGAAAAATGAAAAGCAGAATGAGCCACCATACATAGATCTAGGTTCCCGGTCAGTGAGAGAGGCCAGGCAGAGCTAGGTGACAGGTTGCTAGAGATATTCATAATTGTCTGTCTCCTGGAGCAGACTCCCTGATCCAGCCTGCATCTGTAACCAGTGTTAGCTGGACCCTACATTACAGAGATGATGCACAGCCAACTCGAGAGAATCCTGGTCCTTCCAGGTGGTTTCACACTATTAAGCTAATCCTTACACCTACAATTTCACAGCTCCCTATTAGGCAAATTCCTAAATCATCTCTCCAAACTCAAGTATGGCCCCACCTAAATTCCCCAGATTTGTCATGCTTTGTCCTTTACACCACCTTGAACCTAGTGCTTGACTCTGTAGTGGCTTTTACCCCCTCCCCTCTCTCTCTCCTCTGTC
The DNA here is from genome assembly GCF_000151885.1 of Dipodomys ordii. Taxonomy (NCBI): domain Eukaryota; kingdom Metazoa; phylum Chordata; class Mammalia; order Rodentia; family Heteromyidae; genus Dipodomys; species Dipodomys ordii. The sequence goes on from NW_012267223.1 coordinate 19,760,561, forward strand.
TCTCTCTGTGTGTCTCTTTCTCTCTCTCTCTCTCTCCTCTTTGGTGCCAGACTGGGGGCTTGAACTCAGGGCCTTGATGCTGTCCCTGAACTTCTTTTGCTCTAGGCTAGCACCCTACCACTCAAGTGGTAGTTTTATTTGTTTTTGTTTTTTTGTTTGTTTTTGGGTCCGTCGTGAGGCCTGAACTCTGGGCCTGGGTACTGTCCCTGAGCTCTTCAGCTCAAAGTTCTACCACTTGAGCCACAGTGCCACTTCCGGCTTTTTTTTTCTTTTTGCTTATGTGGTGCTGAGGAATCGAATCCAGGGCCTCATGTATGCAAGGCAAGCGCTCTACCACTGAGCCACCTTCCCAGCCCCCAAACTTTTTTTTTTTAATGTTGGAGATCAAACACAAAACTCTATGCGCCATGTACCAGTGGCTCACGCCTATAATCCTAGCTACTCAGGAGGCTGAGATCTAAGGATCATGGTTCAAAGCTAGCCTTGACAGCTAAGTCTGTGAGGCTCTTATCTCCAACAAACCACAGAAAACCAGAAGTGGTACTGTGGCTTAAGTGGCAGAGAGCTAGCCTTGAGCTCAAGAGCTCAGGAACAGCGCTCAGGCCCAGAGTTCAAGCCCCCCATGAGCGACAAAACAAAACCAAAACTCTATGCATGCTACCTACAGGCTTTATCAGTGAGTTATACCCCTGGCCCAGAACAGGCATTGGAATGGAAGGTATGATCACAGAACCCTTTAGGAGCCTGATGGAAGCTATGGGCTTTCTTGCCAAGATGCAAATATGTACTGTAACTGACATTTACTTTCAGAAGCTCCCTGGACTTTCAAAAGTCCCATGGAGAAGAAAGTTCCTTATAATTCAGTAACCTTGTTTTTCTGAGGGGCGTGACGAAGTAGTCTGGGCTGGAAACATTATTCAAGTGGTAGTGTATATGCCTAGCAAGTACAAGGTCCTGAGTTCAAACTCAAAAGGAGGAGGAGGAAGACATCTAAGAGCCTCACAGAGTCATCCATAGGAAGAGTATATACTGGAAGGAAGATAAATGAGAAATAAAGAACAGACAGAACTGTGTGCTTGTGGCTTACCCCTATAATCCTAGCTACTCCGGAGGCTGAGATCTGGGGATCATGGTTAAAACCAGCCCAGGCAGGAAAGCCTTTGAGAATGTTATCTCCCTTTAACCAGCAAAAAGCCTGAAGTAGAGGTGTGGCTCACTTGGTAGAGAGCCAGCCTTGTGGGAAGAAGCCAAAGACACATCATGAGGCCCTGAATTAAAGCCTCACTACTGGCACAATGAAATAAAGTACTATAGAACAAAAAAAAAGTGCTGAGGTGGGACAGATGGATAAGGACATATGAAAGTTAAAGGACTGAGCTGAGCCTGGTGATACATACCTGTAATCTCAGCTTTTAAGAGGCTGAGGCAGGAGAATAGCAAGTTTAAGGCCAGCCTGGATTGTACAGTAAGCTCCCTGCCTCAAATAAATCAGTGAATAAACAAATAAGGGACAAAGACATTCTGGCAAAAGTTTAGGAGAAAGGAAGATATGCAGTAATGCCAGATTTCCAGGCCTGGGGAATCTGATCTATTCAAACCATAGAGGTTGGGGTTCCAGCTATAGCTTTCTTTTTCTCTCTCAGTGGCTCACTATCCCATCCTCCCCTTTAGGCAGCTTTTATGGAAACTCTGAAACTCTTTTCCTTTCTTCCAGATGGGGAGCTCTGGCAGAAAGAATGTTCTGGCTTGTGTGCAATAACTCCATTCTCTCTGCCAAGGGATAAAGCTAAAAGCTGCTTTTCTGGAAACCAGCTAATATCTTTAGGAAGCACAACCCTAGTTTGTGAGGGATTGGAACCTTTGAATAAAATGAAGGTAGGAAATATTCCCAACATTTGCTGGTAAAGGGACTCACAAGGATATTAGAATCTTGAATGCCAAATGATTTAAAAATGCAGTCTCTGAGATCTAACCTCACGACCACAGACTAGTACATTGGTCTTCTTTGAATATTAGATTACTTTAAAGGTTGTTTTTGGCAAATTGTCTAGAAGGCAATACAAAATATATTTCACATTTTCCACAGGATGAAAAGGACCAAATATAAAACCCAGAAACATAATAGAATTGATTTCCTATTGAACCCTCAGGAATTTGGCAATTATAAGATCTTTTATAAGGCAAAAAAAAAAAAAAACCATAGAGTATGACTGAGGTTCTGTAAGTAAGTAGTCTGAGGGAAAGAATAGAATTAGTGGTGAGGTAACTAAACCTGAGTTATATCACTTGATAGGCTCCTGACTCACGGTGTGATAATGGCCAGTCACTTCCTGGCTCCGTGTCCCCATGTTCTTTACTTTCCTTCCCCAACCTCACTTCCCTTGCCCATGTAAAAGGGAATAACAATTTTATTCTTTCTGGACAAAGTTAAATGTGACTATTTCTATAAAGCAATCGGAAATGTAACAAGTCCCTTATGTTGTAATATGAGATGATCTTGCTCATTTTATAACCAAGAGAAGCTCCTGAAAAGTACAATGGAACCATGAAGACTATGAAGTTTGTATGCGCTATTGGGGTCCTCAGATGAGAATGAAATAAATAGGTGGTCTGCTTCCCTCCTTTCTTTGTCTCCTGTCTGGGATGACACTGTCCTGTGGTGTGGCTAGCGCAGGATCCCGGAGAGATATTTGGGAGATAACTGAGTAACACCCAACTAGGCAGAGAATGAGTCAGAGCTCAAGGACTCGATACTAACCTCTCCCACTCCTGCCAGGAAACCTCTGGGGTGAGACAGAGATGAGAGGAGCCAAGGGGCGGGCCTCTGGGCTGCTTGCCTAGGGCCTCTGCCTTGTGGTTTCACCCCCGTTTGCCCTACAGCTGTAACGTGTCTGCTGACACGAAAGCCCTGGACACTCTGTCCCTCCCCATTCCCAAACCTCTGCTCCATCTCAGAAATCCCACAGTGACTGTAGGAGAAATGAGAGTAAAAGGGAAAGACAGAATTAGGCAGGGTATGCGGCACTTCAAGCAAACACAGGGCAAAATACAAGAGCCTTCCAGAGGAGGTGAATAGGAAATCGAAACTTAACACACCTCCACTGAAACAATGATAATGAAAGGGTCAAGGAGCTGGGCTTCAGCCGCTGGCTTATATCTGTAATCCTAGCTACTTATGAGGCTGAGATTTGAGGATCTCAGTTCCAAGCCCAGCCCCTGGAGGGAAACGTGAGACTCTTATCTTCAGTTAAATGAACACACACACACACACACACACACACACACACACACACCCACACACACACACACACACACACACACACACACACACACACACACACACACACACACACACACACACACACACACACACACACTG
>NW_012267223.1:19765759-19769751 GCF_000151885.1 Dipodomys ordii
TTTTTCTTTTTTCTTATGTGGTGCTGAGGAATCGAACCCAGGGCCTCAGGCATGCAAGGCAAGCGCTCTACCACTGAGCCACCTTCCCAGCCCATCATTGGTCATTTTCAAGAGAGGGTCTTGCTTCGTTTCTGGGCTGGCCTGGCCAGCAATCTTTCTATTTGTGATTCTTCATCTAGCTGGGATGACAGGTACACACCACTGTATCCAGACATTGGTTGAGATAGAGTCTCATGAACTTTTTTTCTCAGGCTATCCTGGAACCACAATCACTTGATCCGTATCTCCCAAGAAGAGAGGATTACAAGCCTGAGATAACAAGTTTGCCTTAAAAAAATTAAATGGAGGAAGCCAGGCACCAGTGGCTCAGGCCTGTAATCCTAGCTACTTAGAGGCTGAGCTGTGAGGATCACGGTTCAAAGCCAGCCTGGACAGAAGAGGCTGTGAGACTCTTATATCCAATTAACCACCAGAAAACCAGAAGTGGTGCTATGGCTCAAGTGGTAGAGTGCTCCCCTTGAGCTGAAGAGCTGAGGGACAGCACCCAGGCCCAGATTTCAAGCTCCAACGACCAACCAAAAAAAAAAAAATCAAATGGAGGAAAATTATTGGTCTGAGATGCAAAATGACTTGCCCAAAGTCACAGGGCAAATCAATACCAGCAAAAGTGGGATTAGAACCCTTATCTCCTATCTCCAAATCCAACTCTTCCCACCACGTCACATCTCTTTATTTGTTTATTGGCTTATTTTAGTCTTAATGTAGTGTGCACTAAGGACAGGGAAGTTGTAGGTATAATCAGAGATTTTTTTTTTGTTGGTTGTGGAGTTTGAATTCAGGGCCCAACATTGTCCTTGAGCCTCTTTGTGCTCAAGGCTAGTGCTCTACCACTTGAGCCAGTGCTGCTTCCAGTTTTTGAGTGTGGGCTTTTCTGCCTGGGCTGGCTTCGAACCTCAATCCTTACTTCTCAACCTCTTGAGTAGCAAGGATTACAGGTGTAAACCACCAGTGCCTGGCCAGAGATGGTTTGTAATCTTCATCTGACAACCAACTATGCACTCTTCATTCTTTTGTTCAATGTAATTATTGAGTGTTTATTATTTCTAAACACTAAACATGGATTTTCAAGTCTATCTGTTTATCTGTATCTTTTTATTAGCATTTATTAATTATATAAAGGGGTTGTCTTGGTATTTTCATACATGCAGCATATAATGTACTTTGATCCTCTTTCTTTCTTTCTTTCCTTCTTTCTTTTTTTGTTGTTGTTGGTTGTGAGGCTTGAACTCTGGGCCTGGGCACTGTACCTGAGCTTCTTTTAGCACTCTACCACTTGAGCCACAGTGCCACTTCCAGCTTTTTCTGTTTATGTGGTACTGAGGAATCGAACCCAGGGCTTGTTGTATGCTAAGCAAGCACTCTACCACTAAGCCATATTCCCAGCCTGTTACTCTTTCTTATTGCTCTTCTCCTTTCTATAGGCCCTTTTACAGTGTGTGCCAGAATATGAGTAGCGGGGTTCACAGGCTTCTTGGGACCCCATTCTTCAGCTCTCCAGGATACTCCTGAAGCTTCCTCCTCAAATTCTCAGCACTAAGGTGTTAGATTTATTTCTACCTCCCTTCCCCTGCAGAGGTAATCCCTGAGAATGGAAGTGGGTTAGAAACAGATTACTCTGATCCAACGGCTTTGCTCTCTCCATTCTCAGCATTGGGGGAGGGGCAGGGGGGGGCACAAACAGCTTGAAATTTCCTTTTAGGATTATTGCTTGATTTAGCCTGCTGGGGTGAAAGTGGAGCAAGATGAGGCAGGAGATTAATTCTAGGCCTAGCCTGAGCAATGGAATGCATGGGCTTCTTTGCTCTCTGATCCAGAATGAGCAATATCTCATCCTAAATACGCCTTTAGAATAAGGAATCTAGGACAGGGAAAAAGAGGCAAAGGCTTTGTCCTGGATAGTAGGGGTGAGTGAAAAGATAAAAGAGAATGAAGAGCAGCAGCTGAAAGAAGAAAGTTGAGTAGCATAGAAATAAGGAATCAGGTGGGCCTTGGTGGCTCATGGCTATAATCCTAGCTACTCAAGAGGCTGAGATCTGAGGATTGCAGTTTGAAACTAGCCAGGACAGGAAAAACCAGGAGATTTTCATCTCCAATTAGCTGCTCTTCCCACCCCCCCCCCCCCCCCAAAAAAAAAAAACCAGAAGGGAGCTGTGGCCTTACAGGTAGAGTGCTACCCTTGAGCAACAAAAGCTCAGGGACAGAGCTCAGGCCCTGAGTTCAAGAAAGGAAGAAAGGAAGGAAGGAAGGGAGGAAGGGAGGGAGGGAGGGAGGGAGGGATACCTCTAGGGCTTAAAAATTACCTAGGGGGGCTGGGAAGGTGGCTCAGTGGTAGAGCACTTGCCTTGCATGCCAGAGGCCCTGGGTTCGATTCCTTAGCACCACATAAGCAAAAAAAAAAAAAAAAAGCCGGAAGTGGTGCTGTGGCTCAAGTGGTAGAGGGCTAGCCTTGAGCTGAAGAGCTGAGGGACAGCGTCCAGGCCCACAGTTCAGGCCCCATGACTGGACCAAAAAAAAAAAAATTACCTAGGTTTGGGCTGGGAAGGTGGCTCAGTGGTAGAGTGCTTGCTTTGCATGCCTGAGGCCTAGGTTCGATTCCTCAGCACCACATAAGCAAAAAGAAAAAAGCCGGAAGTGGCACTGTGGCTCAAGTGGTAGGGCACTAGCCTTGAGCTGAAGAGCTGAGGGACAGTGTTCAGGCCCAGAGTTCAGGCCCCACAACCGGACCCCTCAAAAAAAATTTACCTAGGTCAACTGAGATGAGAACTCCCATTTTGGGAAAGAGACTTAACACCTGGGGTTCTTTGAGGGTTTCTGGTTCTTATCTCAGCTTAAGAACATTGCTCTGGAGGCAGAGATCTTAGCTATGTCCAGCAGAAAGTGCAAGACGCTGCTAGACAATTCATATTCCTTCCAAGCTATCATGGGACTTGGAAGCAAAAATTGCAAATAAGCAAGAGTGGAATTGTGTATTAACTCGTTTAATTTTAAATAGTTAAAAACAAAGCCAGCCAGGTAATGGTGGCTCCTGCCTGTAATCCTAGCTACTAAGGAGGCTGAGGACTGAGGATCGAAGTTCAAGCCAGCCCTGGCAGGAAAGTCCGTGAGATTCCATCCAATAAACCACCAGAAAACTGGAAGTGGTGCTGTACCTCAAGTGGTAGAGCACTTGCTTTGATCTGAAGAGCTCAGGGACAGCACCCAGGCCCAGAGTTCAAGCCCCACAATTGACCCTCCAAAACAAAACAAAACAAAAACAAATACAAGTGCCGGTGGATCATGCCTATGATCCCAGTTACTCAGGAGGCTGAGATCTGAGGATCACTGTTCAAAGCCAGCCCAGGCAGGAGGTCTGAGAGACTCTTATCTCCAATAAACCACTCAGAAAACTGGAAGTGGAGCTGTGGCTCAAGTGGTAGAGCACTCACCTTGAGCTGAAGAGCTGAGGGACAGCGCCCAGGACCAGAGTTCAAGCCTCCCAAAACAATTCTGAGGCCATGTGCTGGTGAGTCATGACTGTAATCCTAGCTATTCAGAAGGCTGAGATCTAAGGATTGAGGTTCAAAGCCAGTCTAGGGAGGAAAAGTCCACAGGACTCTTATCTACAATTAACCACTAGAAAACCAAAAGTAGAGCTATGGCTCAAAGTGGTAGAGCACTAGCCTTGAGCAAAAGAATTCAAAGATAGCACCCAGGCCTTGAGTTCAAGCCCTATAACCAACAAAACACTCCCCCCCACCAATTCTGAGTTAGGTACTAAATTATTCCTTTTCTGTAGGCAATGAGCTAAGATGAGGTGGAGCTAAGGTGCAAGCTCAAGTACGTTTTTGTTTGTTTCTTGCCAGTCCTGAGGTGTAAAATCAGGGTCTGGGCACTGTCCCTGAGCTTCTTTTGCTCAAGGCTAGCACTCTACCACTTGAGAGTTTTTTTTTTTT
>NW_012267223.1:19771406-19778314 GCF_000151885.1 Dipodomys ordii
AGTCTCACGGTCTCTCCTGCCCGGGCTGGCTTTGAACCGCGATCCTCAGATCTCAGCCTCCTGAGTAGCTAGGATTACAGGCGTGAGCCACCAGCACCCGGCTTGCTTTAGCCTATTGAATGCTGGTCTTATTGTCCTGAGTGTATACTAGGTGCAATACTGTTCTTTCCCAGCTTGAGCCCTTTCACCATTCCTTCTTTTTTTTTTTTTTTAACTTCCTCCTCAGTCCTAGAGCTTGAACTCTGTGCTCTGTGCTGGAGCTTCTTTTTTGCTCACGGCTAGCACTCTACCACTGGATCCATAGTGCCATTTTTGGCTTTCTCTGAGTAGTTTATTGGAGGTAAGAGTCTCACAGACTTTCCTGCCTGGTCTGGCAGGATCCTCAGATCTCAGCCTCCTAAGTAGCTAGGATTACAGGTGTGAGCCACTGGTGCCCTGTCACCATTCCTTCTTCTAATAATAGAGAAGTTTCTTCTCTTGTTCCCATCATCGAGGTAAGACTTTAAAAAAAAATGTGTGTTTAGAGAAACATAAACTACTAGGGTTATAGGATTAAAAAATACCTTTTTTTTGTCAGAAGAAATATCTTTTGGTGGTAATTTCCCAACAGACAGCTTCCGATTATCTTTGGAGTTAATGAAGTAGAAGGATCATATGAATTTTTTAAAGCAGCAGCTAATCAAATAATACTCACCCACAATACATAGTTTAGATTGAACTAAAAAACATTGGTTCTCCTTGTTATTTAATTCTAGCTGACTATAACAATTTTGGGGAGAAATTGATCATAGTATAGGCAGAGATGATCTGGGATGCACTGGTTACTGTGTGACAATGAACTTGACGATGGAGTAGATCATCCCAGATAAATTATGTCAGTGTTCTAGATGAATCAAAAGCCACTCATGGGGCTGGGAAGGTGGCTCAGCAGTACAGTGCTTGCCTCGCATGCATGAGGCTGGAAGTGGAAATGTGGCTCAAGTGGTAGAGTGATACCCTTGAGCTGAAGAGCTCAGGGACAGCACTTAGGCCTAGAGTTCAAGCCCCATGATGGACCAAGAAACAAAAAAAGCCACTCACTTATGGAGTAAGGTTTCTTCACTTCTATAGATATACCAATAAATAGTTCACATTTTTGGGGGGGCGGGGGGAATCAGTTGTGGGCCACTTCCCACTTTTTCAGTTTATGTGATGCTAAGGAATCGAAACCAGGGCCTCATGCATGTGAGAAAAGCAATCTACCACTGAGCCACCTTCCCAGCCCCTCACATTTTATTTTCTAGACAACAAACAACTGGAGCCTGATAATAACTGAGCCACTCATTTAAATACTTGATAAATATTCTTTTTATTTATTTATTTTTAGTCAGTCCTGAGGCTTGAACTGAGGGCCTGAGCACTGTCCCTGAGCTCCTTTTGCTCAAGGCTAACACTCTATCACTTGAGCCACGGTACTATTTCAAGCTTTTTCCGTTGATGTGGTACTGAGGCAGGCTAGGCAAGCACTCTACTACTAAGCCACATCCCCAGTAAATATTTTTTAATTAACATATTCATTAATCTAAGGGCTGGTAGCTCAAGCCTGTAATCTTAGCTACTCAAGAGGCTGAGATCTGAGGATTGCAGTTCAGCCCAGGCAGGAAAATCCATGCAACTCTTTTTTTTTTTTTGTCGGTCGTGGGGCTTGAACTCTGGGCCTGGGCGCTGTCCCTCACTTCTTCAGCTCAAGGCGAGCGCTCTACCACTTGAGCTACAGCGCCACTTCCGGTTTTCTGGTGGTTTATTGGAGATAGGAGTCTCACTGTCTCTCCTGCCTGGGCTGGCTTTGAACCGCGATCCTCAGATCTCAGCCTCCTGAGTAGCTAGGATTATAGGCGTGAGCCACCAGCGCCCGGCTTCCAAGGCTTGAACTCTGGGCCTGGGCGCTGTCCCTCACTTCTTCAGCTCAAGGCGAGGGCTCTACCACTTGAGCTACAGCGCCACTTCCGGTTTTCTGGTGGTTTATTGGAGATAGGAGTCTCACTGTCTCTCCTGCCTGGGCTGGCTTTGAACCGCGATCCTCAAACCCAACCCCCTGAGTAGCTAGGATTACAGGCGTGAGACACCAGCGCCCGGCTTCCAAGCAACTCTTATCTCCAATTAACCATCAGAAAAGTGGAACTGGTGCTGTGGCTCAAAGTGGTAAAGGGCTAGCTTTGAGCAAAAGAGCTCGCTCAGGACAGTACCCAGAGCCTGAGGTCAAGCCCCTCGACCTACAAAAACAAAAAACCCAAAAAACATATACAGTATCATTTAATTTTATGTTACTACTGAGTCATTGCTGTATGTTCAGAGTTATGGCTAAAACTTGTAGGAGTATTTACCCTTGAAAAAATTTCAATATATTAAGATTTAAAACAGTACCTTCCATCTCTATAAGTGTTAGTTCCTAACACTTTACTTTGACCTTTATGGTAATCAACTCTAAAAGCTTTTGTATGACAAAAAAATAAAATAAGGGCTGGGAAGGTGGCTTAGTGGTAGAGTGCTTGCCTTGCATGCATGAGGCCCTGGGTTCAATTCCTCAGTACCACATAAACAGAAAAAGCCAGAAGTGGTGCTGTGGCTCAAGTGGTAGAGCTCTCGCCTTGAGTTGAAGAGCTGAGGGACAGTGCCCAGGCCCAGAGTTCAGGCCCCACGACTGACAAAATAAAAAAGTAATGATAATAAATAAAACCGGAAGTGGTGCTGTGGCTCAAAGTGGTAGAACACCAGCCTTGAGCAAAAGAGCTCAGAGATAGCACCTAAGCCCTGAGTTCTAGCTCCATGACAAAAAATTAAAAAAAATAAAAAGCTTTTACATACCAACTACAGCTCCTAACTCATTGGACAAATATTTTAAGTGTTAAACTTACAATAACTGACAGACTACGAACTAATGGCTAACTAGCAACTAAGGAGGCTGAGATCTAGGATCATGGTTGTAAACCAGCCTGGGCAGGAAAGTCCCTGAGACTCTTCTCTACAGTTAACCAGCAAAAAGCCAAAAGTGGAGGGCCTGACTTGAGCGGAAAAGCTCAGGGACGGCACCCAGGCCCTGAGTACTTCACAGGACAGATAGGGAAAAATAGGCATCAGGTTTAAGATTATACAGCGTTTGGAGCTCAAAACAATCCATGGCCATGATGTACTCCAGGAACGAAGGGAAAAACACCTATCTCAGGGCCCTCTAACTGCGGGAGAAAAACAACTCTCTCTTCTTTTTCTTTTTCCTCCCCCCCCCCCCCCCACCGAATGTAAATACTATGCATCCATGCACCGAACGAACAGGAAGGAAGTCACCCTACAAGTCCAGCCAGTCAGCGAGCCAGCCTCGTGCGCAGGCGCAATTTGAGTTCAACCACTCCGACTGGCGCGTGACAGTCGTGCAGGTCACCCTACCCCCATGATGCTCTTACTGCGCACGCGCGAGAAAGAACTCCACCCCCGTCCCACTTTTTCCATTCCTCCTTCCCGCCCCCCCTCCCGCCACGAGCACGTGCGCGTTCTTGCGGCTCTTATTTCCGCGGCGGGCGCGCGCGCCCTGGAAAATTCCACTTCGTAGTTCGCTCCACCCTTCAGGCGACCTCTCCAACCCAACACTCTTTACGCTCCGCCCCTATCCCAGTGGCCTTTGCGGGAGCAAAATGGCTGCCCCCGTGCATCGGGGGTTGTCTTGCTTATCCAGGGCTTTGGGATGGTGGTCTCGGCAGGTGGGTAGAGACAGAATGGATAAGACTTTAGGGACTTAAGGCGGAGGATGGAGTAAAGGGAAATACTCTATGTGCAGTTATCCTGGGGGTCAGACCTAGGCCGGGGGAAGTTTGAGATGGACGAGATCTTCCTACCTAGTAACCTCAGTGGCGGCTTGGGGTGGGCTTTGGTGGAGCCCAAGGCCTGGATTTACTGGAGAGGAAGTGTGAAAGGGGGAAGTTGTGGCTTGGAAGGTGAACCCACTGCTTGGTATTCTTATAAATACATAAACTGAACTGCAGCTGGGAAAGAAGGACCCCTGGTAGTCACTCTTCCTGCCTCGTGAGAAAAGGTTGCCTGGGCCTTTAGTTGGGGGTTAGCACGAGCAATCAAGTCTGTCGGGAAACTTCCCTTAGATTGAACGAAGTGTTCTTGTGGGAGACATGTTAGGAAAAGGACTTTGCTTATGCTTTAATAATTACATCAGTTCGTCTTGATATTGCATTGGTATTCAAGTTCCTCATCATGTTAAATTTTTTTGAAAATTGACACCTTGCTTTAAACAGCACACCTCATAGTACTATGGAATGTACTAAACTTTCCTTTGGAGCTTTTAAATTCATTCATGTAGAGTCCAATTTTCCCTTCCCCCACCTAGAATTGTTTATTACTGAAGTATTCTTTAGCTATACCCTTCCTATAAGGCTTAAGTTCAAGATAGTTTTTTTTTCTTTTTCTAAGTTACCTATATTTTAACCTTTCCTTCACTTTTCAGCCAGTGTTGGTGACTCAGTCCGCAGCTATAGTTCCAGTAAGAACCAAAGCACGTTTCACGCCCCCTACTTATGAACCCAAATACAGAACAGAAAAGGAATTTCTAGAACATGCCCGGAAAGCAGGATTGGTTATTCCTCCAGAAACTTTGGAACGTCCGATACATATTGCCTGTACAGGTAAAGTGTTAAGATTTCTGGGACCTTGACCCAATCCCCTATGATAGGAGATTTTTTTTTTTTTTTGTCGGTTCTGGGGCCTGAACTCTGGGCCCGGGCCCTGACCTCCAGCTCTTCTACCACTTGAGCCACAGTGCCACTTCTGGCTTTTTCTGCTTATGTGGTGCGGAGGAATCACACCCAGGGCCTCATGCATGGAGGCAAGCACAGTACCACTCAGCCACCTTCCCAATCCCCTATAGGAGATCTTGAGCTTGGACTAGTTTGAATTATGATTGATAACATTAAATTAGCTACTAAGTCAGTTCAACTACAGTAATTTATGTTTCATAAGGGCTTAAATTTTTTTGGGGGGGAGGGAGACAGAGTGCTCCTCTGTTGCTCAGGCTTGCCTCAAATTCACTATCCTCCTGCTTCAGTGTCCCAAATATTGATATTATAGGTGTAGGCTACCATGCCCAGGCATAAGACCATCTTTGATCTTGTTTTCATACTATTTGTTTTAAGTGAGAATGCAATCTCCCTATTTGGTAGAAATAGAAACAGGTTGAGAGAAGTGTTATTCTGTGTTTTTGTTTTTTTATTTAATACACTCACACACATATAATTTTTGTGTGTGTGTTGGTTGTGGGGGCTTGAACTTAGGGCCTGGGCACTGTCCCTGAACTCTTTTGCTGAAGGCTAGCACTCTACCACTTTGAGCCCCAGCTCCACTTTTGGTTTTCTGGTGGCTAATTGGAGATAAATCTCACATACTTTCCTGCCTAGCCGGGCTTTGAACTGTGATCCTCAGATTTCAGCCTCTTGAATAGTTAGGATTATAGGCGTGAGCCACCAGTGCCTGGCTAATTTTATTTTTAATATGAGATAGTTCCGTCTATGTGAAAGTCTGTTGTTATCTACTTTGAATCCAGAATCCTTGGAAGTTCTTTTTTTTTGGGGGGGGGGAGTGGTGGCTGTGACGATAGAAACTAGAGCCTTGAGCTTGCTAGGCAATGCTCTACTATTTGAGCTATGTTCCAGTCCTTTGGATGTTATTTTGTATTTGAGATAGAACCTTGCCTGGAATAGCCACGAATTTAGGGTCCTAACTCAAGATGACTTTTCAGTCTTACAGCACTTCATTGTCTCCTTTTTTTCTGTATAGCGGGCATCTTTGATGCCTATATTCCTCCTGAAGGTGATGCCCGGATATCTTCTCTTGCAAAGGAAGGACTGAAACAGAGAGCTGAGCGATTGAAGAAGAACGTGGCATCACGATTGTCGTATGTGTTTGAAACAAGTGGTTGATATTCTGTGTCAAGTGAGATGATTGTGTGGTATTTGATCTTTATTCTGTTAATATGGCATATTATACTAGTTGATTTTTTTTTTTTTTTGGTTGGTTGTGGGGCTTGAACTCTGGGCCTGGGCGCTGTCCCTTAGCTCTTCAGCTCAAGGCGAGCGCTCTACCACTTGAACCACAGCGCCACTTCCGGCTTTCTGGTGGTTTATTGGAGATAGGAGTCTCACAGTCTCTCCTGCCCAGGCTGGCCTTGAACCGCGATCCTCAGATCTCAGCCTCCTGAGTAGCTAGGATTACAGGCGTGAGCCACCAGCGCCCGGCTACTAGTTGATTTTTAAATGGTAAGCATACCTTACATTAAAATAAACTCCACTTGCTATTATTTCTCATCTTTTTTTTTTTTTTTTTTGAGTCGGTCATGGGAGCGCTGTCCCTGAGCTCTTCAGCTCAAGGCTTGCTAGCACTCTACCACTTGAGCCATAGTGTCACTTCTGGATTTTTCTGTGTATGTAGCACTGAGGAATCGAACGTGGGGCTTTATGTGTGATAGGCAAGCACTCTACCACTAGGCCACATCCCAGTCCGTTTTCATCCTTTTAATATACTTACATTGATATTTTAATTAAATAAGGATCCATTTATTGTATTACAACTTGAAGTATTGACAGTTGAATTATATAGTACATCATGATTACTTTCCCTTTCAAGCATAATATTTATCTGAAAGTTAAATGTCTTTTGTTTATTTGCCTACAGAACCCAATGTTAGTTTACTCTGGTTGCATACAAAACATTATTTTTATCCACTTCAGTATTTTTTGTTTGTTTGTTTTGTGCTAGGACTTGAACTCAGATCTCCTTTTTTTTTTTGGGTCCGGTCGTGGGGCCTGAACTCTGGGCCTGGGTGCTGTCCCTCAGCTCTTCAGCTCAAGGCTAGCGCTCTACCACTTGAGCCACAG
>NW_012267223.1:19779569-19782187 GCF_000151885.1 Dipodomys ordii
TCAGCTCAAGGCTAGCACTCTACCACTTGAGCCACAGTGCCACTTCCAGCTTTTTTCTTTTTGCTTATGTGGTGCTGAGGAATTGAACCCAGGGCCCGGGCATGCAAGGCAAGCGCTCTACCACTGAGCCACCTTCCTAGCCCTGGTTTGGTTGTTTTTTTTTTAAGTGTATTTTTTTGTCTTTTCTTTCTTTCTTTTTTTTTTTTGTTTGGTACTAGGGATCAAACCCAGGACGTTGCACTTGCTAGGCAAGTGCTTTGCCACTGAGCTACGTCCCAGTCCTGGTTTGAGATTTGACAGGGTTATCTTATAAACTCTTTGCCCCAAGCTGACCTTGATCCATGATCTTCCACATCTCTGCTTAAGAATGCAGGTATGAGCCACTGTTGCTGACCAAGAAGCTTTGATCTTTACAATGATTGATTTGAGAAGGGGTTTGAGTTTACTGTTTGTAGCACATTCCAAAAATAATGATTGATCGCTAAGGCCAGAGGATTGTTAGTTCAGGGCTAGCCTAGGCTACATAGTGAAAAGAAGATAAGGGAAAGGCAATTTAAAAAATGATTATTGAATAAGTAGGCACTTACAGAGGTTAGTGTAAACTCTCATTACGGGAATTATGTGAAGACTTTTAGAATGGTTCTGCTTAATTTTTACAGAATCCAGAAGATAAAACAATATGATGCTAATTTTAAAACAAAGGACTTCCCTGAAAAAGCTAAGGATATCTTTATTGAAGCTCACCTTTGTCTAAACAAGTAAGTGAATTCCCTACGTATTACATGTTCATTTGTTTCTGGTGGTACTAGGGCTTGAACTTGAAGCCTTGTGCAAGTTAGACGGATGCTCTACCACTTAGGCATGCCCCCTTGTCCTTCCATGCTTTTGCCTCTTTTTTTTTTTTTTTTTTTGGAGTTGGATCTCAGGTCTTTGCTGGGACTGGCCTGGTCTTCAATCCTATTTACACTTTCCATGTAAATCCTTAGCTGAGATAACTGGCCACCACACCCAGCTATTGATTGAGTTGGGCTCTCATTAACTTTTGTGCCTGGGCTAGCCTCAAACTTTGATCCTCCAGATCTCTACCTCCCCTGTAGTAGGGATTACAAGTGTGAGCCTGTAATTTTTTGTTTAAATTTTTTTCTTTAGAGTTGGTGGTATAGAAATAGTAGAGCACTACTAGCTTACCATGGGGGCAAGCCTCTGGGTTCAAACCCCAGCACCATTAAAAAAAAAATTTAATTGTGAAGTATTTGAAACAAAAAATGTACTTATGAAAGACAAAGCAAAATATAGACATCCAAAATTTTGAATTCAGGAAATACCTGGATTTTATTTTTACCTTATGGATTAGTATTTTATTTTTTTTTGTTAGTTGTGGGGCTGGAACTGTGGGCTTGGGCGCTGTCCCTCAGCTCTTTAGCTCAAGGCTAGAACTCTACCACTTGAGCCACAGCGCCACTCCGGCTTTTTCCGTTTATGTGCTGCTGAGGAATTGAACCCAGGGCATCATGCATACAAGGCAAGTGCTCTACCACTGAGCCACCTTCCCAGCCCAAGGATTAATATTTTATACATAGCTTTCAGAAACATTTTTGTAGTTTTCTCAAAAAAAATTTTTTTGAAATGCAAGGAAGGACATAATTCATGTAACTTTCTTTTAAATAAGCTGGGTGTTCAAGCATGTAGTCCCAGCCATTCTAGAAGAAGGAGGATCTCTTGAGTCCTTGAGTCTAAGAGTTCTGATCAGGTATCCACACTAAATTTGGCACCAATAAGGTATTCTCCCAGGAGCAGGATGTCCTGAGGAGGGGCAAATTGGCCCAGGATGTTAATGGAGCAGGTCAGAACTCCCAAGATGATCAGTTAGTGTTGTGTCTGAATAGCATTGTGTTTCAGACTGGCCAGCACAGGGAGAGACCCTGTGTTTTTATCATATGAGCACATCTATAAGTGATGTTCTAGCCAAGCACCAGTGGCTCATGCCTGTAATCTTAGCTACTTAGGAGGCTGAGATCTGAGAATTGTGGTTCAAAGCAACTCTGAGCAAGAAAGTCTAAGAGACTCAAATCTCTATTTAACCACCAGAAAACCAGAAGTGGTGCTGTGGTTCAAAGTGGTAGAGTACTGGCCTTGAGCGAAAAGCACCCAGGCCCTGAGTTCAAGCCCATGACTAAAAAAAAAGTGATATTCTTACTATTTTATGTGTTTAAAAAATTTATGAGCTGGGTGCTGGTGGCTTGTGCCTATAATCCTAATTACTCAGGAGGCTGGGATCTGATGATCACAGTTCGCAGCCAGCTCAGGCAGGAAAGTCCTTGAGACTCTTATCTCTAATAAACTACTCAGAAAAATCTGATTGTGGCACTGTGGCTCAAGTGGTCGAGTACTAGCCTTGAGCACAAAGAGGCTAAGGGATAGCACCCAGGCCCTGGGTTCAAGCCCCAGGGCCGGGGAAAAAAATGTAGGTGATATATTGAACATACTCTTTTTTCTTTTTTTTTTTTGGGGGGGGGCGGTCCCGTCGTGGGGCTTGAACTCTGGGCCTGGGTGCTGTCCCTCAGATCTTCAGCTCCAGGCTAGTGCTCTATCACTTGAGCCACAATGCCACTTCCGGC
>NW_012267223.1:19783317-19786897 GCF_000151885.1 Dipodomys ordii
GAGAAATTTCTTTTTGTTCCATAGGATAATTTTACTATGCTATTAAATTCCAATGGTTTTTGATAAATCTTATCATTCATCTTTGTGTCCCTAGAATAGACCACATTATCTCTTATAATAGATGTACAGAAAATATTTATAAAAATGAATTATTTTGCTGTGTACCCATAGCTTCCTCTTGTAATCCTAGCTATGCGGGAGGCTGAAATCTGAAGATTGCAGTTTGAAGTAAGCTGGGGCAGGAAAGACGATGAGACTCTTATTTCCAATTAACCACTGAAAAGCTGCAACTAGAACTGTGGCCCAAGTGGTAGAGTGCTAGTCTTGAGCAAAAAAGCTCATAGATGCTACTCAGGCCCTGAGTGTAAGCCGTAGGACCAGCACAAAACAAATAATTAAATTTTCACTTTCATGGCTATATTTAACTTCCATTACAGGATATCATAAAAGCAGGAATCAGTGATGGAAATACCTCTTTTTTTTTCTAGTTCAGACCATGACCGGCTTCATACTTTGGTAACTGAACACTGTTTTACGGTAGGTTCTTATCCTTAAAACTGCATGATGCCAGAGTAGGCAGATTCTAGATATTACTTGTAGCTTGTGTTTTTTTTTTTTTTTTTTGGCAATACAAGAATTTGAATTTGAGGTCTCATGCTTGCTAGGCAGGTGGTCTGCACTTGAGTTATACTGTTAGCCCTTTTCTTTTTATACTTTTAGGTAGGATCTCAATTTTTTTCCTGGATTAGCTTCTACCTATGGCTTGAACTTTCTTTTTTTTTTTTGTCGGTCGTGGGGCTTGAACTCTGGGCCTGGGCGCCGCCCCTCAGCCCTTCAGCCCAAGGCGAGCGCTCTACCACTTGAGCTACAGCGCCACTTCCGGTTTTCTGGTGGTTTATTGGAGATAGGAGTCTCACGGTCTCTCCTGCCCGGGCTGGGTACATAGACACATGCCACCATGCTTAGCTTATTGGTTGAGATGGAGGGGGGTGTCTTACTAACTTTCTGCCCAGGCTAGCCTCAAACTGATCCTTCTGATCTGTTTCCTGAGTAGCTGGTATTAAAGCCTTGAGCCACCTGAGTTCTGGGGTCTTTTTTTTTTTTTTTCAGTCATGAGGCTTAAAATTAAGGACCTGCGCACTGTCCTCGAGCTTTTACATTCAAGGCTGGTATGCTAACACTTTGAGCTATAGTGCTTCTTCTGGTTTTCTGGTAGTTAATTGTAGATAAGAGTCTCATGGACTTCCTGCCTGGGCTGGCTTGACCACGGTCCTCAGATCTCAGCCTCCTGAGTAGCTAGGATTATAGGCATGAGCCACCAGCACCCAGCTGACTTTTTGTTTTTTAAACATGACCTTAACTATGTAGCCCAGGAAGTTTGTCTCAAACCTTAGTCTCCCAATTGTTGGGGTTATATACATGAAGCAACACATCAGGGTCTGTTTTTTTCCCCAGAAGGACTGGTTTTGAAAGTGCATAAGGTTTAAGGCATAAGCATAAGTCTTTTACTTTTTGCTGAGTGATAATGATTGGCAGAGGTTGGTAAAAAGTAAAAAGTCTCTTAGTGGGTAGTACTGAACCACAGAGGGCAGAACAGGCTACTTGATGCTGCACGTATACATGTTTATACTACAGTGAATCATTTAGCCAGAGTTGAGGAGGGTGCTAGATACACAAGAAGGTGGATTCTCTTGGTTCAGTTAGAAATTCAATAATAAGAACTTCCACTGGGTGACTGTGGCTGACATCTGTAATCCTAGCTAATCAGGAGGTTGAGATCTGAGGATCATGGTTCAAAGCTTTTCATGCAGGAAAGTCTGTGAGAATCTTCTCCATTAACCACTAAAAAGCCAGAAGTGGAGCCTGTGGTTCAAGTGGCAGAGCACTGGCCTTGAGCAAAAAAGAGCTGAGGAATAGCGTCCAGGTCCTGACTTCAAGCCGCAAGAATGGTACAAAGAATAAGAAGTTCATTTTTAGGCAGGTGCTTGTGGCTCATAACTGTAATCATAAGGACTCAGGAAGCCATCTTGGGAAGGAGACTCATCTCCAGTTAACCACTAAAAAGCTAGAAGTGGAGCTTGGCTCAAGTGACAGAGCACTAGCTTTGAAGAAAAAAAGCTCAGAGACAGTTGCCAGGCCCTGAATTCAAGCCCCAAGACCAGCACAAAAGACTCCAAACCCCCCAAAAAAAACTTCTTCTAAAATTTAGCTTTACTGTCAGTAGAACTTAAGTTTTTAGTATTCTCTCAAGTATTAGCAGTATAATCCTTATGTCCTTACAAAATTTCCGCCTTTCACTGCTAAAACATGTTGTGGGGCAGGGGACAGGCACTCAATAGAAGCATATGCATATTTATGAATGTGTAAGTAAGGAAGCATAGTGTATTGGTTATCTTACCATGTGGCATGTAAAGGGTCCTACAAGAGATAGCAGGTCTTCAGTCTTGATTTAGATGAAAGAGTGAGCTTGTGCAATCTTTTAATCAAAACTTGGGAAGAATCTGGGTACCAGTATCTCCTATAGTGGCTGGGAAGGTGGCTCAGTGGTAGAGTGCTTGCCTTGCATGCATGAGGCCCTCGGTTCGATTCCTCAGCACCACATAAGAAGAAAAAGCCAGAAGTGGGGCTGAGGCTCAAGTGGTAGAGTACTGGTCTACAGCTGAACAGCTTGGGGAATGGCTAGGCCCAGAGTTCAGGCCCCACAACTGACAAAAAAAAAAAAAAAAGTAACTCCTAGATATATTTATAGCTATTCAGGATGCAGAGACCTGGAGGATCTTGGTTGGAAGCCAATCTTGGGTAGAAAAGTCTGCCAAGCTTTAGCTTCAATTAATCAGCAAAAATCTGGGCTGGAGGCATGGCTCAGATGGTAGAGTGCCAAGCATGAGCAAACAAGAAGAATGGGAATGGAAGCTCTGAGTCCTAGCCTCAGGATCATCATTAAAAACAAACAAACAAAACAACTTGGGAAGAAAATAGATACATTTAGCTGAAAGTGCTTGTTGCCTATAATATTGCAAGATGCAAGTGCAGGTATAGTGGTAGCAGTGTCTGAATAAGAAAGGGAAAACTCAGTTTAATTTATTCTCCTCTGCCCTTAGGACATGGTCTGGGATCTCAAATATAAGACAGTCCGCTGGAGCTTTGTGGAATCTTTAGAGCCTGCCCAAGTGGTTCAGGTTCGCTGCTCAAGCCTACTGAAGCAGAGCAACATGTATGGCCAGGTGACTGTCCGCATGCACACTCGGCAGGTAGAGTCACTTCGTTTTCCTCTAGCTTCTCTTCATTCTCAGGTTGGGCACCTACCTCTAGAGTATTTGTTTGTTTGTTTGTTTTCTTCTTGAATTGTTGTAGATGGAACCCAGGGCCTTAAATGTTAGGCAAAGAGTTCCACTACCAGCCATAGACTGTAGGTTCAAAGGAAAGATTTGTCACAGTCTCCTTGCTCTGTCAGTGACCACTTCCCACTGCTAAAGTTAGCTCCACTGGGGCTGGGAAGGTGGCTCAGTGGTAGAGCACTTGCCTTGCATGCCTGAGGCCCTGGGTTCGATTCCTCAGCACCACATAAGCAAAAAGAAAA
>NW_012267223.1:19790097-19809139 GCF_000151885.1 Dipodomys ordii
CCCTCAGCTCTTCAGCTCAAGGCGAGCGCTCTACCACTTGAGCCACAGCGCCACTTCCGGCTTTTTTCTTTTTGCTTATGTGGTGCTGAGGAATTGAACTCAGGCCCTCAGGCATGCAAGGCAAGCGCTCTACCACTGAGCCAACTTCCCAGCCCCATGTATAAGGAATTTTAAGAACATTTCTTTTAAGGTATCATTTAAAATGAGGAATAATCTTTTCTGACATTGTCTTGAGAGTAGAGTGCAAAGAACCTTGAATCAGGTCAAGAATAAGTAACCTATGCCTTTATTCTCTCTGAAGCTAAGATTTCAGTAAAGCAGCGAATAGATGAGAACTGACTAGAGAAAATGGGTGCTTTAGCAGGGAGTTGGTGGCTCACGCCTGTAATCCTGGCTACTCAAGAGGCTGAGATCTGAGATCATGGTTCAAAGCCAGCCTGGACAAGAAAGTATGTGAGACTCCTATCTCCAATGAACCAGAAAACTGGAAGTGGAGCTGTGGCTTAAAGTGATAGAGTGCCAGCCTTGAACAAAAAAGCTTGTACAGCATCCTGACCCTGAGTTCAAGCCCCCTGACTGACAAAAAAAAAGTGCTCTTGTAACATCTATTGAGTATGAATTATGGAAATAGAGACATATGTTTATGCTACAGAAGTGACAGCACCAGTCAGGTGGTGGTTCGTGTGTGTAATTCTAGGTCCTCAAGCTAAGACTTGAGAATGGCAGTTCAAATCCAGCCAGAAAAGTTTCCAATTAACCAGCAAAAATGTACTGGAGGCATAGCTCAAGTGGTAGAATTCTACCAGTGAGCAAAAATACCCTGGTACTATTACCAAAAAAAAAAAAAAAAAGTGACAGCACTGGTGGGCTAGTTCAACTACTCTCATCATGACACTTAGTCTTAACCCTCTTGGCTTAAAATGTACATCAGTTTATAGCACTAAAACCCAAGTGAAGTTTGGTCAGTCAGATCCTATTTGCCTGAGCTATGGATTAAGGTAAAATGAGTAGTGCTTTGAGCAGCATCCACAGCCAGTGTGGAGGGGTCGGGGGAGGTTATGCTCACAGGGTGAGGGAGGCAAATAAAAAGAGCACACTTAGTGGGCAAACATTTCATTGATTTCTCTTGAATGCATTAAAACTGCTTCAAATAAGCTATTTCATCCCATTCCCCTGGATCTA
Source organism: Dipodomys ordii (assembly GCF_000151885.1). NCBI lineage: Eukaryota > Metazoa > Chordata > Mammalia > Rodentia > Heteromyidae > Dipodomys > Dipodomys ordii. The sequence continues at coordinate 19,791,280 of NW_012267223.1, forward strand.
TCTCAGGGGTCTCTAGATAATCCTAAATAGCAGCTAAGCAGTGGCCGCCAGGGAACCAGGAGATAAGTGCAATTTTCATTTCCCCATGGGATCAAATGGTCCCAGATGTGAAGGGTTGGCAGAAGGCATCTGCAATGTCAACTACAGTTCTGGGCAGAGAATTAGCCAGACTACCTGGAGTCCTAAGGCTGCATGCAGTGGGATTATCCTGAGCTTTCGAGCAGGCGCTGTTCTCTCTTATCTATTTGCTGCTCCTGTGTTGAAAAAGAAAATCATCATTATGAATAAACTAGAGCCAAAGGCAAAGATTGAGAAGGAAAAAAAAATAAAGCATTCTTTTATTCTTTCCCCTCATGGCTTATTGCACAGCAGGGAATGGAGGGGCAACTTTGCTCTTTTCAGATAGACCAATCCAGTGGGATTTTCCCAGGGTGCACAGTTAGTACAGTTAGACTCAGAAGCTATGGGGTTAAGTAGTCAGAGCCTTGAACAATATATTTCAGTTGGTGCTAAAAAGCCTAAAGGTAAGCTGGAATGTTCAGCGTGGGAATGAGGACATCTGGCCCTCAAAAGAGAGTAGTTTACTCCATTCCTCTTCGCCTTTTTGGAAATGGGGCACAGAGTATTCACATTGCAAACTCTGTTTGCTTACTGGATATTTAGGCTTTTTTTTCCTTCTCTCCATTAATGACATCCATACCCATAGTGAGCTATTTCTACTGCCCCTCTCAGCTCTGCCACATTAGCTTGCCTGTTTTCACCCCACACTTCAACTCTCCCAAACCCTAGGACTTCTTTGTATGCTTTATTCCTTCCTCATTTCTCTCTGGGGTCATCTGATCTCAGCATTCTGCTATCTAGCACTGCTTAAGCAGAGTAGACTGAACTGATGGTTGAAAAGAGAGCCAAACTAAGAAAGCTCCCTAAGAAAGAAGGCTTTGTATTTATACTAGGCCTTTCCAGCCTTCTGGCTTCTAACCTGCCCAGAGTGTTACTCTTTCTTAAGGCAGCAGTAGTTGGACTGCTGACTATAAACAGGATCTCCTTTCTCTGACGCCTCTGGGAAGGAGACTTATGTGGACTCTTGTTACCAAGCAAGAACGTTGGAGTGGCTCTTGCAAGAGATTCCCCTGGGCTATTGCATTGGTAAAAGAGGGGTCCTGTTGCTGACAGCACTGAAAGGCTAGGAGGAAGAGAATGAACAAGAAAGATCAGCTCTGGAGACTGGTCAGAGCTGGGGTGGGAAGAGAGGGAGATTGCATTAAAAAGCTAGCAAGAGGCATACTGAGGACACCTGGAAGGAAGAGCTCTTCTTTGCCCAGCGTGGGGGAGGACCTGAAGAAATTGCTTTTCCTTCTCTGTCTCTAATGTCACTTTGGATTCCAGATGCAATCGTGATGTCAAAGTATCCAGTTATCTCTACTTCATCAGGCAAGCAGGGCAGATATGAGGAGCAATAAAGCTGAAATGGGAGGTTCAGTCAAAAAGTTAAGGTCCTGAAAGGTTTTGCGGACATCTATTTTGAGTCTTTTTAGTTTTCTCTCTACTTTTACATTTGAATTACATGGCTAGCTTCATATAGTAACCTTATAGCCTCTAGTCTAGTTTAGTTTCTTCTTAACAAGTAGTTTTGCTAGATATAGGTAGCTCATGCCCATAATCCTAGTTACTCAGGAGGCTGAGATTTAAGGACCATGGTTCAAAGCCAGCCTGGTTAGGAAAGTCTGTGAGACCCTTATCTCCAATTAACTACCAAAAAGCTGGAAATGGCTCAAAGCTCAGGGACAGTGCTAGGCCCTGAGTTCAAGCCCCAGTATCGGCACCAGAAAAAAAAAAGTAGTTCTTTGATAGACTTCAGAGAAGAGTTGAGTCAAGAGTTGTGTTGTTTTCTGTTACGTGGTTTCTTGTATTTCTGTGTGTTGTTTTGGTTTTGGTAGTGCTGGCGTTTGAACTCATGGCCTCATGCTGTCTAGATATGTCCTCTACCACTTGAGCCATATCCTGAGCCCTTGTGTCAAGTACTCTTGATAAGTGGGAAGATTCTTTAGAAGCAGGAGGTCTAGGATTTGTTTCTGCAGGCCAGAAGAAAAACAAATAAAGAGAAGGTGGGACTTCCCTTGGAATCCATGCTTTTCCCTTCTTGCATAGTTTGCCACGTGTCTTGATTTGGGAACACTAGAACATGGCTTCAGTTAGCTCTGTGTTTGACCTCATATGATAGAGTTATTGCTCTCAGTCCCAAGGGTAGGTGGGCGGAGGACCAAGTTCTTCATCTTGAGCTTGAGAAGCTACTTGTCCTTGATCTTCGGTTAAGTGGGAAGACTTCTGACCCTCAGCTTCTTGGAGACTTGAATTTGGGGCTAAGTTGGTCCTTGACCCACGCCCTGAAGGTCCTTGTAGTTCAATGACACCTTCTGGAGTAAAGGTACTCCATGGCTCGCTTGCCTCAGGGTGAGAGCTCTTGAAGTCTGGAAAGAAGCTATCCAGAGGTCGGTGAACTAAAAGGCATAATGATTGTTCAGAGGATGGACAGACATTCTCTGTTGCAGTTGCTGTTAAAGCCAGGAAGCCAGATTCCTCTGATGGGGCTCTAGTTACTTCCCAAGGACAGATGTCTGCCATGGTGCCCTTTATTTTATTTCCTTCTGGGTCTGTGACTTCCCATTGACACAGCTCTGCTATTCTCCTCATGCTGCTTGCTCCATCAGGGCTGACCTTGGCTTCGTTGTCAGTGTCCAGAGCCTCTTGCTGGATGCCTGATCCTGTGCTTTCCCGGGAGCACACTGTCACTGACTCACTGCTAAGTTTTGCTGCTGCTTTGGGGGAGCATTCAGCCCCTCTGGATCCTTCCTCTCCTTGCCCTTGTGATCCTCTGTCCTGTCTCGGTCCCCCTTCTCCTTCTCCTTCTTCTCTTTCTCCTTCTGCTGCTCCTGTATTTACCTCCCAAGGGCAGATGTCTGCTTTCCTGGCAGAGGGAACTTCTTCTGCTTCCCACGGACATACTTCGGCCATGCTAGCCCCCATGCAGCCTGCAGTCTCAGAACTGCCTTTGCTTCTACTAGAAGTACTTGACAGACTCCCCTGGTCTTGACTCTCCCCAGAACACACAGCCTCCTGCTTCCCGGGGTGGGCCATCTCTGTCATTTTCTGAACTGCCACACCTTTGCGCTCAGGCTTTTCCAGGGCTTTTTCCGTCTCTTGCACTTCCTCCTTTCTATCTTGTTTCGAGGCTCTTTTCTCAGATATTTGCTCAGTCACCTCCCAGGGACAGATCTCAGCCTTGGTGCTACTGTTAGGTTTATATGTATCTAGGACAGGAACATCCCATGGACACACCTCAGCAACCCCGCTCCCAGTAGTGACCAGGTTCTGGGTACTGACTGTAGGCTGGTCAGGGCACTGACTGGCTGGCTGGGAGGAAGATCCCGCTGTTACCATACTCTCCCATGGACAGACAGATTGAAGCTCATTGTTGCTTGTCTTTCCCCCATCTTGAGTAACAACTTCTGCCGTCAAAGCTGGAGCTTTTCCTGGAGTCACGTGCTCTGGGAGGGAGCCTGTCTTTGGGTCTTGTCTCAGATCCCTCTTCTCTGTTACTTTGTCACTCACTTTTGAGGAATGTCCCTCTCCCAATTGGTTGCCAGTGCTACTGGGCAAGACTGAGCCCTTAGGGGTCTGAGCAGATGGCTCGCTCAAATCTGTGTCCTCCCAAGGACAAATAGCTTTCTGCGCTTGGAGTTTTGCCTCCTGTTTTGATATACCTCCTCCCTGGGATGTGAGCTCCCTGTTCTCTAGCATTTTATCATTCATCTCTTGCTCTAGTTCTTTCTTTGTAGCTCCTTCATTTGTCTCCCAGGGGCAGATCTTGACTTTTTCACTGGTGGGAGCTTCCTCCACTTCCCAGGGACACACGTCCACTGGCTTGCAGCTCACATGTGCCAGTTCCTGCAGCTCAGGTTTTGGTCTATCCGTGTGAGGAGTATCTGGATGCTGAGAGAAGCCCCCAGGACTCAAGCTCTCCCCGGAACAGACCACTTCCTGCTTCAGAGCTGGTCTCTCTGGCTTCTTTGGAGCAGGAACTGCTGTCTGACTGGGTCCAGAATCTGTTTCTTGTGTGTCATTTGGAGATTTCCTAATAGCCTCATCTCCCAAAGTCTTTTCCTCTGCTACTCCAGCATCCACCTCCCAGGGACAGATCTTTGCTTTCTCAGCTGTCCAGGTATCCTCTATATCCCATGGGCAGATCTCAGTGGCTTTGCTTCCCATGCTGCCTGGCCTCTCTGTGTCTTGTGTAGGAAAGCTGCCAGAAGCCACACTCTCCCAGGGGCAGACTGTTTGCTGCTTTTGGTTCTGTTCCTCAGACTTTTTCCATGCTGTTACATCTTCAATTCCTGTTTTTCCAGGCATTTTCTCCTTGTCCATTGGAGAGACTCCTCCTTTTGGTGTCTGTCTCAATGTCCAGTTCTCTGTCGCATCCTCTACCTCCCAGGGACCGATTTCTGCTGTGGCAGGTGTTGCTTCCTTTTTCTCTGGCTTGAGCACTGACTCCTGCTGTTGATTTCCTGTTGGTACTACTTCCACAATTTTCTCCTCCACCTCTCCTAAGATCCCCTTCCTGGAAGTGTTATCTTTATGAAGAAGACATTCTCCACTTGCCCCTGGATTCAGTGTTTCCTCCTCTCTTCGCTCATCACCTGTATCCCAGGGACAGACCTCTGCTTTCCTGTTAGCAGGCATCTCTCCTGCTTCCCACGGACACACTTCCACAATGCCACTGCCCCAACTTCCCGACTGCCCTGGGCTTCCAGAGGCCGGAAGTGACACTGCCATGGGCCCCCGAAAATCTGTACTCTCCCATGGACAGAGAGACTCCAAGTTCCCAGCCAGTTTCTGCTCACTCCAGAAGGTTGCTTTCTTGGGGGCTTTCTGCCTTTCCTGGGGGAGCTCCTTTACTCTCTGGGTTAGTGTCCCTCCCTGCCCATCCCTCACCTCTGGGGGACACAGCTCTGCCTTGGTAGTGTTAGGTGAACAAGCCCCTGGACCTGGGGCTTCTCCCTGATGTTTCTCTGCTCTTGTCTCCACACTGCCTACTTCCCCAGACCTGCCCTGCATCCTGTCAGAGTCCTGAGGAGCTGATGGATGGGAGGCACCTCCAGGGTCAGCACTCTCCCAGGGACACACTGCCTCCTGGCCCCTGACCAGCCTCTCTGGCTTTTTCCGAGCAATGACAACCACTCCTCTGGGCTCTGATTTTTCTGGAGCCTTCCCCATCTTGTCTTGGGAGTCACCTAGATCTTGTCTTGATGCCTTCCTCTCAGGGCCTCCTTCACCCTCCTCCCAGGGGCAGATTTTAGTTTTGTCATTACTATCTGGCTGGCATGTTTCTGACTCAGTGACTTCCCAGGGGCATACCTCTGCCACCTTGCCATCAGCACTGCCCAGGGACTGGAGGCCAGCTTTGGGTAGCTCTTGGCATCCCACAATGGCTTCCTTTGTTTGTTCAGCATGTTTGTCCCCCCAAATTTGCTTCAGTGTGGCAAGTCCTGTTTTACTTGCTCTCTCCACCTTCTGCTCCCCTAGGCCCTGGGCTGTCCTGCCTCTGTCCTCTTGTTCTCTGCTGCCCTCCTGGTGACAGACTTGCAGCATTCTGCTGGTGTGAACGTTCTGTTGGTTCTGGAGGGACTCCTCATCATCGCACGGGGCAAGTGCAGCCTGTTTGCTCACTCCCTTGGGCCGGCCTAAGCGGGGAGATCGGAGAGAAACCCCCATGCCTGCTCCCGTAGGCCTGTCCTTCTTCTCAGGACTGCCCTCCCCACCTTCTTTCTCTCGGTATGTGCTCCGAGAACGGGTCAGAGCTTTGATAGCCAGGCCCAGGCTGCGCATGGAACCCTGCTGCACAGGGGTCTTGAGGCTATGGGATTTAGAGATCTTGGGCCTGTCTTCCTCCACGTCAGCTTCCCCCTGGAAACGCCCATCCTCTGTGTCAATCTCATTCTCCCCAGCACCCTTTTTATCTACTGCAACAGACAGGGCCCTCCAGAGCTTGGCTCGAGCTGGAGCAGACGAGTGGCCACCTCGCTCTGACCCTGGGGGATTTTCCTGGGCCACATTTTCTTTCTTGACTGGCAGTTCTGCATTCTCCCAGGGACAGATGTAGGTGAGCAAGCTGGGGCTTTGTGGGACCACTGGGACAGGAGCAAGGACAGGGGTAGGGGTGGGGGCCAGAACTGGGACAGGAGCAAGGACAGGGGTTGGAGTTGGGGCCAGAGCTGGCATCAGAGCTGGAGCCAGGGTCGAGGTGGGAGAAAGCATCCTTGGCTCTCCAAGACAGGCTCCAGACAGAGCCAAGATGGGTGTGGAGACCTGGTGCCTGATAGGTGGGTGAGGTAGCTTTCTCCCAGCTTCCTCACGAAACCTCCCAGACATATGCGAGCTGTCTATACTGCTGCTCTTGGCAGGAGAAGGTGGGGCTGACAGGGGGGCCCCAGGAGCCCGCTCCAGCCTCCTAGCTGATGGCCTCCGCACTGGGCTTGCAATGGTCAACTCAGCCTTCTTTCGTTCCTCTCTCTCCTTCGCCTGCCGATAGGACTCCTCCAGGTAGGCCTGGCTGGCCACCAGCAGGGCCTTTTCCCTGGAGCCCGTCACCACACTGAGTGACTTCTGCAGAGACATAGGCCGGGCTCTGGGGAGTCTCTCTCCCACTGTTAAGTTGTGAGCGCTGGCTGACCTGAAACCCAAAGCAGGGGGCCCATCCACAGACTCTTGGCTTTCCACATGAGAAGCTTTCTTGGACAGATTCCTTCTCAGTAGGGAGTTCAGGAGCGGTGAGTCTTGCTCCCCCTGGTCATAGGTGCTGCAGGATTTGTGCAGGGCTGGGGCCCCTTCTGCTTCCTGGATGCTGGAGCTGAGGAGCCGGCGGCGAGAGGAGCCAGGCAGGCTGCTGCGGCCTGGGGAGCCCGAGTCCCGAGAGTGCTGCCGGGTCAGGGACTCGGGGAACTCAGCCAGGTACCTCATGAAGGAGCGGCCCAGCCCTTGGCGTGAGCTGCCCCGCTTCTTAGGCAGGTGAGGATTATTAGCGGCCATTTCCTTGGTCTTACGGACCTCTAGCTGGGCATACAGCTTCTTCAACTCGTCCTACAGGGCAAGGAGAGATGAAGAGAGCAGAACTGTGGTTAAGGGGGACAGCTGAGATCTGCTAGGCCCTGGCTGTGCTGGTCTCTCCTTCAGGTCTTGTTTAGATCATTTTTCTCTGGGGAGCTCTTTCCCACCAAGTTCTATTCTTTTTTTTAAATATTTATTTATGTATGTATGTATGTATGTCAGTTGTGGGGCCTGAACTCTGGGCCTGGACGCTGTCCCTCAGCTCTTCAGCTAAAGGCTAGTGCCCTACCACTTGAGCCACAGCACTACTTCTGGCTTTTTCTGCTTATGTGGTGCTGAGGAATGGAACCCAGGGCTTCATGCATTGGAGGCAAACACTCTACCACTGAGCCACCTTCCCAGCCCACCATGTTCTATTCTTTCCTGGCTTCTAAAACTCAGAATTTACCACTCTATTCCTGCAAAAACAGTGTCAACCTGGTTCCAAGCTGGATGCAAGATCTAGAATGCCTTCCTTCTCTGGGGGCACTGTGGAAAATCACCAGCATGAGAGACAGGAAATAAGTCTCAACTGCTGAGCCATGTATACTTCAAAGCTATTTTCTCCACCTCTCTGCGTTTTCTATAAAGGGAACAGAAGGCAAGCAGAACTCAAAGGGTGAAGAGGACATGGGAAAATGGGCAGAGGCAGCTGGGATAAGGAAGGGCTGGGGCATGTGGGCAACTCCTTTGCCAAGCTGTGGTCAACTCAGGGTCTAAGGGCCCCAGTTGAGTTGAAGGGGATGAACAAATGGCTTCCCAAGATGGCTTCTATGCCTAGGTTTTATAAAACCCAGGAGTCCTGCAGCTATCCTAATTTCTTACTGTCTTTCCTTAAGGTTCCTGTGTCTATAGATGATCTTGGGTAGGAAAACAAGAGGTGGCATAATATCCTTCTAAGTGCAAGTTTGGGGAGGATTTCCTTGCTTCACAGCTTTTCAGATGCAGGGAAAGGAACTTCTGGTGGAAATCCTAGTGGCCATTCACTGAACTGTCCAGTTCAATAGGTGGCCTTAAGATCAACAACTGTCTCACTTTGCTGAAGACCAGGGGGTTTCTTAGTCTGTCCCTCATGATGCAGGCCCAAAGCATTTAAGTATCCACTTTTGACTATGTCTTTAAATTGCCATATGCCCTGGACCTCTGGAGTCTGGGCTTTGGCCTTTTGAGGCCTTTTCACTTGAGTAGTCCATCTCCTCCCATGATTACTCAGGTGAGTCATTTGAGGGAAGTGGTAGCAAAGGGTGGGTTAGTCTTGCAGGGAGGGAATACTGGAGGGAGAGCAGCGTGCTTGCTCCCTCTACTCAATCCGTAAAAACTGGTATCAAAGGAGTTGGGGAGGAGGTAGCACCTACCCGGATGTCCCCTGGGTCCAGACTGCGCTCACTCCAGGCTGAGGCAATGCTACTGTTAAGGTAGGATCCCGAGCGCTGAAGGTCCAGCTCATCCTCGTATACCTCATCCAAGATCTCTTCCCGGGGAGGTGCTCCTGGCTTCTGGAACTAGAATGTGTACAGCAGGGAGGAAGACCCACTGAGTCATCGTGTCTTCCTGCCGACCCTTATTCTCACTTGCCTTATTTATGAAGTGCATGTACTTTCTGAGTCTTCACTCTTTTTCTGATTTGGAATTCCAGAGGTCTGTAGAATTTCATTTCCCTTCCTTCTTCCCTCGTTTAGAGACTGAGTCTATGCTACCCTCCTGCCCCTACAGTTCCTAGTCATAGATGGCCATCAGCTCTCCAACCTATCTCTTTGTAACTGCTTCTGAGAAGAGTTTCAGAATTCCATCAGCTGTGTTTAAAGAACAAGCACTATCTCCCTCATTGGGAAACAGGGAGCAACTTCCTTCCCCAACTGAAGTCCTAGCCCCGGGTGCTCAGAACTTTCATCCTCAGCACTGTCTCCTCTTTGCCCTGACCTAGAGAAGGTGCTGTGGCGATGACAGATCCACTATGCTCTTACCAAGGGGCTGAGGCTTGCCTCATGCAAGAAAATCAAAGGCCTCACCTTAGGGATGAAGATCAGAGCCAGTGTGGCAGTGACTGTGCTGTGGGTGTGGAAGAAGAAGAGGAGGAGGGTCCAGTCTGGGTTCAGGGAGGGAACCAGCACAAACCTGAAAGCCAGAAGGGATGGAGATTATTGATAGTGTAGATGGAAGCAGCCTTCCCACCTTACATCATTGATTCTCACAACCCACCTCTGAGCTGGGCAAGGAGGGGGTACTCGTGTGTGTGTGTGTGTGTGTGTAAGAGACAGATAAAGAGATCGAGAGAGAGAAGGAGAAAGAACAGGGTCTTGCTTTTCCAGCTTTTTCACTCACACTGGTACTTTGAGCCACATCTCTGGTTCCAGCTTTCTTTTTCTTTTTCTGTCAGTCAAGGCTAGCATCCTACCACTTTGAGCCATAGCTCTACTTCCAGTCTCCTGGTGGTTAAATGGAGATGAGAGTCTCATGGACTTTCCTGCCTGAGCTGGCTTTGAGCCACGATCCTCAGATCTCAGCCTCCTGAGTAGCTAGGATTACAGCGGGAGCCACTGGCACCTAGCCAGTTCCAGCTTTTTGCTGGAGATTAATTGGTTACACATGTCTATCAGATTTATCTTCTCTGTGGCTTCGAACCTCAGATCTCAGTCTCCTGAGTACCTGGGATTATAGATGTGAGCCACAGGTGCCCAGCTAAAAAGAGCACTCTTCTTGCCCTCCTGTAGATGTGGATACAACTGCAAGGCCCACCTCCAAGAAGTCCTCCCAGATTACTCCACCTCATTTTCTCTGACTGCCTAGCTTACAGAACAGAATTGTATTCAGCACTTTGCTTGGATAGCTCTGTAGATAGATTCTGCCTCTACCCTAGGACCCAGTTCACATGAACACACACAGGCCTGTTGCCTGAATGGCTAAAGTATGCAGAAGAAGTTAGGGAGAAGTGAAAGAAAAATGGGAAGAGGTATGTTGGGGATGCTAAGGGGGTGGCTTAGGAGTGGGAGAGGAATTAGAAGTAGGGCACACTTCCTCTTCTGGTAGCTTAGGACCTCCTCACACAGCTGAGACATGGGGTGGGGGTGGAGTATGAATGGGGCTCCTCTTTGTCCTACAGAAAGGCCTAGTAGTGTTGTCAAATGGGTCCTGGGACAGCCTGCCTCACCTGGGAGAGGAGAAGTAATGTCAGGGTGAGAAGACCCACCCCATGACCTGCCTTGCACCACCACTATACCTCAGCAGCCAAGGAGGAGGGGCAGATGGACTCATCCTTACCTGGCCGTGTGGAAGGCAGCAGAGAGCAGCAGCTCGTTGTGCAGTGCGATGCCCATGTAGCGTGGCTCATGGAAGGCTGAAGGGACAGCCCTGGTGGTGTAGCACAGGAAGCTGCCCCAGCATAGCAGAAGGATCTCAGCTGTGTGTGTGTGTGTGTGTGTGTGTGTGTGTGTGTGTGTGTGTGTGTGTTGGGAGGAAGAAAGGGAGAGACAGATAGACAGATGGAATACAAACACCACCTTAGCAGCCTGCCTTTTTCCTTTCTGCAGGACATACTGCAGAGTATGGAAACAAGACAGGAGAAGCAGCAAAAAGGTCCCTGGAGGTTCTGGGGGTGGGGGTGGGGGGTAAGAGGGCAGAGGGAGGCTGGGCTCAGAGGAAATGGCTCACCCACAACCATAATGTAATCCCAGCGGTCATGATGACAGAGGTAGAAGTGTCGGCCGGTAGGAGTGTGGCCTCGGGTCACCAGAGGTATGTGCTGGGTGCCTCGCTCCAGGACACCCGCCGTCCACACACACAGGAAGCCCAGCACAAGCAATAGGAGCAGCCCCAGGCGGCGCAGTAGCTGTCCACTGCTCAGGTGTGGCCCCCTCTGGGCAGTTCGAGACAAAAACAGCTGTAGTACTCTGCAAGGGGTAGAGTGTACACAGAAGCTTGGGAGGGCCGAGCTGGCCCCTCGCTTGCATTTACCTGACCTGGCCCTCCCATTGTTCACTGTCCCCGAAAAGTTACATGGAAGGGAAGGCTAAGTCTCGGGACAGGCTTGGGAGCACAGGGAAATGGAGCTGGTAAGGATCTGGCCTTGAAAAACTCCATTGTATGAGTTGGGTGACGTAGGGTGAGCAATGAGTTATCAAGGCCTGATCTAGGCCCTACCTATAAAGCTTTAATATGACGGTCCCATAGACGATGGCAAAACCCAGTAGCCGGACCCAGCGGAGAGCAATGCAGCGGAATACACTGGGCTTGAAGTACAGAATGAAGACCTGGTGGGAAGGTGACAGAAAGAGCTGCTCACCACTACCCTTATACTCTGTGCTAAGCCCACACTACACACATGATCAATTCCCCTAGCCATTTCCAGACATCCCAGAAAGTGGGACCAACTGCTAGCCACAGACTCACAGGAAAGTAGAGAAGCAAGGATCCAAAAAGGATGGCTTCCAGCAGGACAACTCCAGATGCTCGGATCCTCTGTGAGCCCAGAAAGAGAGAGGCAGGTGAGCAGGGCCATGGGGGGGAGTTGAGCCTGGATGATGGTGTTGGAGGGTCTAGGGACTGTTTAAGAGGATCACTCTGGGCTTCAGCCTCTAACACTAGTTCCATCCTCTACTCACCGCCCACTCCTTCACTCCCACACCAGGCTTTAGCTGTACTGGCTCTAAACATGGCTAAGGACAAGGTTTTACATGGCTCTCTTGCAGGCTCATGTCTTGGTCTTAGATAAGAGTCTAGAAAGGATCTCTATTCTTGCTCCAAGCTTTGGGGCAGATTGTACCTGGCCTAAATAGGATGCTCCTATCTGCCCCAGAAGCATCCAGTTAATATCAAACCTGGCTCAATTGTCACTTTTTCCAGAGTGTTCCTCCAGTGGCCTCTCAAGCTGGATAACTGGGTCCCTTGCCTGAGCTTCCATAGCAACTGACAGCCACCTCCATCCTTGTGCCTGTCTCCCTCTGCTGCCATTTTATTTTATTTTTTGTTGGTCATGGGGCTTGAACTCAGGGCCTAGGTGCTGTCCCTGAGATCTTTTTGCTCAAGGTTACCTAGCAGTCTACCACTTTGAGTCACAGCTCCACTTCCAGTTTTCTGGTGGTTAATTGGAGATAAGAATCTCATGGACTTTCCTGCCTGGCTGTCTTTGAACTGCAATCTTCAAATCTCAGCTTCCTGAATAGCGAAGCTTAGCGGCGTGAATCACCAGCACCCAGCTTTGTGCTGTTATTTTAGTTACACGTGTGCTTCTTCCATTAGGCTGAGAGCTCCGGGAACCAAATTGCTTGCTCCTGCATCGCGTTTCTGCAGTGTTTTGTTTAGAGTTGACCTTCAACTAGCATTTGTTGCCTTAAGTCTAAAGCCTTCATTTTGCTGGTCAGGTCAGGAAACAGATCTAAGGGGGACAGGTCACTGTCTAAAGTCACATAGATTTAGAATCAAGACAGGTTTCTAGTGGAGATGGGTAGGGTGTGTGTGGTCAGGGTGGGATGTGGGACCTCCTTGCCTTGCTCCAGCGGCAGCGGTAGGAAACCAGCATGCTCAAGAAGACGGCCAACATGAAGCAGGCCTGGCAGGCCAGCACTGCCGCCCTCAGTGCCGGGGCTTCTTCCGCTAGGCATGGTGTTGCGTCCATGCAGCTGGTGCAGCCCTCAGAACATGGCTGGCATCGCAGTAGCTTTCCTGAGTTGCTCTGTGGGGACCCCAATTGCCTGGTTGTCTGCGTAGCACTCTCTAACCCTACGAAGAACAAGAGGAGCATTAAGAAGAGGCACCTAGCCAGATGCCGGCAGCCTGTGTCTGTAATCCTAGCTACTTAGGAAGCTGATGATCTGAAGATTGTGGTTCAAAGCTAGCCTAGGCAGGAAAGCTCATGAAACTCTTATCTCTAGTTAACTACCAAAAAGCTGGAAATGGCACTGTGGCTCAAAGTGGCAGAGCACTAGCCTTGAGCACAAATGCTCAGGGGAGGGCAGGGTGGCAGGAAGTCGTGATGCCAGGTTAGGGTTCACTGGATAGCCAACTTGTATCATCTCTTATGTTTGGGTTTCTTCTCTGAAGGCAGACTTCCCTTGGCCTCTTCTGCTTCTTTTGATCTTCTGTCCTTGCCACCTCCCCCTCCCCCCGCCCCCCACTCTACTGTTTCCTCCCAGGGCTTTCCCCCACCTGCCTTCCTTCTACAGGTCTTCCTTCCCAGCCAGCCTAGCCTGTAACATACCTGCCTGACCTTTTGTCCACTCACTTACCCCCAGAGCTGCTTGCCCCGTAGAATCCAGGTCGGCAGTGGCAGAGGTAGCGGCCAAGGACAAAACCCTGACTCTCCAGGGGGACACACTGTGGGGATGACAAACAACATTTTTTTTTCCAGCCATGGGGCTTGAACTCAGGACCTGGGCACCATGTTTGAGCTTTTTTTGCTCAAGATTAGCACTATATCACTTTTTCTTCTCAAGGCTATAGTGCTCTACCACAGCTTCACTTCTGGTTTTCTGGTGGTTAATTGGAGATAGGAGTCTCAGGGACTTTCCTTCCCAGGCTAGCTTTGAACCACAATCTTCAGATCTCAACCTCCTGAATAGTTAGGATTACAGATGTGAGCCACCAGTGCCTGACAACAACTTGTATTTATATAGGGCCTTTCTCTGGAAGAGCTTTCCTTCTCAGAAGTTGGAGGTCACACATAGTATCTTACATATGACTTACGGGTTTACACTAGGGACTCCCATCAGTAGCCTCCATAGTGCTTTCCCTTTATGGAAGTTCTATGCCTATTGTAAGCCTCTTTTCAAAGAGACAGAGTACAGGATAGGTCACCCTTTTGGTGAGATGCAGTAACAAGAGCCTTATGTCTCATTTCCCTGCGCTGAGCTGTTGCTGGGGCAAGAGACTAGGGGAGGTGAGAGCAGGGAGAGGTCAGCTCTGTGGCACACTTTATGTGTGCATTCTGCTTCAAAGGGGCCCCATCACTTGCCCTCTTTGGCACACAGGTGGGTTGAAAAGGCTCCTGCAGAGGAACAACTTCCTCTATCAGGAGGCATCTGTCTCTGGTACAGGACTGCTTTCCCTGGCCCTAATGCCAGGCTAATTCCAGGCTGCTGGGATGCCTAGGTCAGCCCTTTATTCCACCTCTGCCCATTGATATTTTCCCAGCAAGGGACTGAGCAGGCCTCAGAGTCTGCTGAGTCAGATCTGTGGTGAGGAGGGATTTGGAACAGACACCAGTAGATCACAAGATGGAGTTCACCTGGGGAGATTCTATATCTAGCCCCTGACTCACCTGGGGAGTTAGGAAACTTGCTATTAGGAAATCAGCTTCTCCTCTTGCCAGGACTACTTTTGGATATGCTCTGCTCCTCACTGTGTACCCAGTGAAGTAAATGTGACTAGATTAAAAAAAGTGAACAGAGAGACAAGAACTCACATATGTAATCTTGGCTCCTTGGGAGGCTGTGATTGGAAGGATCACAGTTTGAGGCCAGCCCAGGCAGAAAAGTTCTGGAGATGCAGTGGCACATGCCTGTTATCCTATCTACAACAGGAAACCTAAAGATAGGTGGGTATGGAGTTCCAAGGGCAAGACAGGGAAGAAAGCAAGATCCTCCCTCAAGAAAAACTAGTGTAAAAAATGCTTGGAAGCCGGATACCAGTGGCTCACGCCTATAATCCTAGCTACTCAGGAGGCTGAGATCTGAGGATTGCGGTTCAAAGGCAGCCCAGACAAGGGAAGTCCAAGAGACTCTTATCTCCAATTCACCAGAAAACTGGAAGTGGTGCTGTGGTTCAAGTAGTAAAACACCTGCTTTGAGCTGAAAGGCTCAGGGACAGTGCCCAGGCCCAGAGTTTAAGCCCCACGACCAAAACAAAACAAAAACCAAAAAAACCTTGAAAAAACCAAAACCGCTTGGAGGTGTGACTCAGCTGTGGAGTGCCCATCTAGTATGCACCAAACCCTGAGCTCAAACCCCAGTACTGGTGGGGGTTGGGGAAGAACTGAGTGCAAGCTTAGACATAAAAGGCTCTGGGTTCAGTCCCCAGTACATGTGTGTGTGCGTATGTGCATGTGCATGCATGTGTGCAAGTGCACACCTCCCTCCCCCATCAAACTCAACAATGGGTAGTGGGAATCTCTTCTCTATTTCTGAACATATTAGCTCCAAACATATGTATCCTGAAGAGTAGCGGCCACCTGTATGTGCAGTTATGCTGAGCACAGTAAACTGCGGCTTCAGGGTCCTCCCTGACCTCAGTTCAGCTTGTGAGTACATGCAGTCAGAGTCATCATGGAGTGGCCAGGTTCCCTGGCCTTCCAATCTCCCAGTATTGGGCTTGTGGAAGTACCAGCCAGTGTTATCCATCATCCTAATGAACCCACATCCTGGCTCCAATTCTGTCTGCATGTAGTCATGGTATGCACTAGTCCAGACCTCTTCAACTTCCTTCTTTGTGGAGAAGGCAGGGTTGGGGAGTCACAGCCAGATTCCCTGAGGTTCCTTGGGAGCTAGGAGAGATAAATACCTTGGGGCTAAGCCATAGGGCTGGACTGGAACTGGTCTTATGAGCCCACACCTGGGTCTCCTGCACTCCCGTCCCACCCAGGCCTCCCTCCTGGAATTGATGGCCATGCTGGCCACTTAGGCCCAAAAGGTGGCATTGCTAAGTGCTGGGCTTCACAGCCATGATGGTGTTCATGATGAGTGTGAAGAATACATGCTTTGTGGAGGAGAAAACAAAGTAGAGAAGGCCCATATAGCCATGATCACAGTATAACAGCTATGGCTGGAGGCACCATTTTTCTTGATGAATGTCTTGCTACCCTGGGATCATGCTCCTGGCAAAACCATCAGCACATCACAGACTCCTATAACCCCTTCACCCCCATGAATGTTAAGTACGGCTGGGCAGTAAACTCTGCCCTGCTCCTACTGGGAGAGTTGCATTCATTACCATCTCGCTCCTGCCCTGGCAGTGAAAGCAAAGCTGTGTATTATGTACCTTGTTCTTACCCCAAGTCCAATTCTGCAGAGGATTATTGTGGGCTGGATTTATATATATGTGTGTGTGTGTGTGTGTGTGTGTGTGTGTGTGTGTGTGTGTGTGTATAAACTAAGTATAAAAAGGGGAAAAAGTTTCTTCTTTGGTTAGACGCTTTCTAGATTACAACAGCCAACACCATTTATTTCAACTAATACAATGATGGAGTATCATTTGCAGGCCATAAAAAGCCTAGAGCTGTGTTAGCATGAAGCATGTGCAGGTGCAGGGGAAGGAAAGGAGACGATTTACAGAGGATATAGGATCCAGGAGCACTGAATAGCAGAACAGAGAGCAAATGCGGGCACTCTGAGACTCCAAAGGGATGGAAGAGGTAGTTGTTTTGGGGTGGGAGCAGGAAGTATAGAGTGAGCTGTGAGGGCCATCATTTCTAAAAAGCCTGGCGTGTCACCTCTGCCGATCCCTGGGGATACCCTCAAAGCCCTAAGATGCTGACGTAGGTTTGTCGGCTGCACATGGGAGATAGGAGAGGAGGAGAGAAAGCAGAATCTAGTGGTCCCTCATCTTTTTCATCCTTACCTGGGTGCTGTTGAGATCACACAGGTGTGTGTTGGAGTACCAGCCTGGGCCACTTGCACACTGATTGATGTCCACACTCTGGAGATCTATGTCCATCTGCACTTGGCCTCTAGGACAGTGAATTAGCAGTTAGGGGTTTAGTATTGGATGCCAAGGTGGATATCTGTCCTTGGGTGCTAGACTATGTTGCAGTCTTGGCAAACTTCAGCATGATGACTGTAGTGTGGGGCACATAGGCATGCCATTTCTCCACTGTCTCTGTGGCAACAACTCCTTCCCCCTCCACTTTTCAACATCTTGTCATTTTCTGGTTTCCATCAATTAGTAGAGGGGAGAGACATGTCAAGAAACCAGGGCTCTGATGATCTCTCTGAAGGGGATTTTCACACTTGCTTGTGGTATGTACACACACACACACACACACACACACACACAGAGAGCTCAGCTATTAATCATGCTCACTCTACCCAAGTCATGAACTAATCACAGCAAAAGAAGTGTGGAACAGAGAAGCCCTAAGCTGACGCTGCCTAGACGAGAAGCTTTCCAACCTTCCTTTGGGCTGAGTGGGGAGAGAGCTGGGAAGCAGCCAGCCTGCCTGCTTGCAGAAAGGGAACCCTTCTGGGAACAATGAATAGGGACACAGAGCTGGCAAGGCCATGTTGATTGCTGAAAGCCTTGCAGTTCTATGTTCATTTGCTACCCTCTTCCCAATAGGCTCCCAAATGGAAGTGTCATAAGCTCCTGGCTTAAGACAGACAGAACAGTGGGACCTGGTCTATGTAAAAATATAGCTATTGGAGCTGGGCACCAGTGGCTCATGCCTGTAATCCTAACTACTCAGAAGGTTGAGATGTGAGATGGTGGTTCAAAGCTAGCTTGGGCAGGCAAGTCTATAAGACTCTTATCTCCACGTAACCACTAGTAAAACAGAAGCAGTTGAAAACAGTAGAACACTAGCCTTGAGTGAAAAAGCTCAGAGACAGTGCCCAGGCCCATGATGGGAAAAAAAAAAAAAGAAAAACAGAGAAAAAAATCATTGAGAATGTCTCTGGTGATACAGCCAACTACTGAATGGAAAGAATATTGGCTCTGATCTCTTTTTGTGCCCGTCCTGGGCTTGAACTCAGGGCCTTGACACTGTCCCTCCTCTTCCTCCCCCTCCCCCTTTCCT
>NW_012267223.1:19809269-19818065 GCF_000151885.1 Dipodomys ordii
CCCCCCCCTCCTCCTCCTCCTTCTTCTTCTTTTTCTCCTCTCTACTACTTGAGCCAGAGCTCCATTTCTGGCTTTTTGGTAGTTTTTTGGAAATAAGAGTCTCACAGACTTCTCTTCTTTGGCTGGCTTTGAACCATGATCCTCAGATTTCAGCCTCCTGAGTGGCTAGGATTACAGTGTCTGACTGGCTCCAAGTTCTTGACAGAGATTGTCCTTCTGGAATGTCTACAAGGGTCTCTGAGAAGCTTGATACATGGATTGTCACTGTCAGCCATCCCAAGCCCATTCCTCAGACCTGATAGCCAAGATTCCTTCCTGTCTACACATACATACACACACACACACACACACACACACACACACACACACACACATCTGGACACATGTGTATACACTTACATATAAATATATGCTTATATATGCACACCTACCTGTATGCCACACATACACATTCACTCATGCTCACAGACATTCATTCTTGTGCTCAAGCACCCAAATACAAATAGATGCCCAGATAAATACTTGTACATGGATTGACTTGTACACATTATGTACACTTACACCTATATGCATTAACAAATAGTTATAGATTCCCAGAGGTGGCTGTAACTACATACTGCTGGATGCAAATATACACATCTAAGTCCCCAGACATCCACATGTTCTTGCTAAATGACCATGCACAGCTGCATAGCCTTGTGTCCCTTCTACCCCCGCCCATCCCCATCAAACCATCCAAACCCGCACAAGCCCACTTACCTGACCTCTGGACTAAGGTCTGGCTTGAGTCCATAGAAGGTGGCAGTGAGAGTGACCAGCCAGCCAGGACGGAGCCGGCCTTCCTGGCATTCCAGGAAGGGAGGGGACAGCCTCACCTGCTGTATGTCCCCCACATAGCCATCTCCCCGCGGCCACTTGGGACTGTGGAGGCTCCTTAGGTCATTGGTTAGCACCCGTTTCTGTAGATTAGGGTTCTCCATGTCTCCAGCTGGGTTCTCTTCTTGTACCCTGTTCCCAGATAAGTCTTGAAGGATGGTCTCCTCTCCCATTCGGGTGGCTTGCAGGGCCAGCTGGAGGTGGCTGGCCCCTGGTGGAGGGTTAAAGGTCAACAAAGCTCTGTAGGCCCTTGGGTCTCCCTCAGCCACACTGCGGACCAGGGCCTGGTACCACTCCACATCCTCCTCTACACTGGACTCACGGATGTCGTTGGCTTGCAAAAGCATGTTGAGAAAGTTGGCGGCTTGAGTCAGGGTGCCCGCTGCTCTCTGTAGAATTGGGGGAAGTCTTGGCTTTGCTTCTGCCCCATGAGCTTCCAAGCGCTCGCTGCAATTTGCCCCCAACAGCCGTTGGGCCTCTCCAGAGTACAGAAAGGCCAGGGCTGCTCCAGCCCCCTGTGGGAGCTCCCACGCGGACACCGATCCTGGCTTGGCCTGGGAAGACAGTGGGGGCAGAGAGCGGGGCAGCCTTGGACCTCCTAGAGCCCAGCCAGAGAGGAAAGAGAAGCCCAGCAGCCCCCACACAGAAGAGAGCATGACCACTGCCCCGGTGCCCATTTCAGGACAGCTCTTGGTCCCCTGGATTCCAGGCTGCCAGGGGGATTTGGTGCTTAAGAAAGGTCTGACAGAGGCTGTCTGCTGTCTGGGGCTGCCTGCATTCCATGTATCTCCTCTCTCTCTCTCTCAGGCTGGCACTGTCTGGCATGCTTTTTTCTTCTCTCTAACGTCATCAGCTGGCTCCTGGACGTAGGTATAAGGGCTTTGCCCCTCCTCTCTCACTGTGGTTCCCTATTTCAAACCCTCTTAATCCTAGCATACCACTCTTCCCCCATCTCTGATCCAAGTCCCAGTCTCTCTCCATCCTCCCCCACCACACATCTGCTTCAGAGAAAGAAAAAGGGAGGGAAGGAGAGGGGACCAGTTGCCACCTCCCTAGCCCTCCCTCGCTCTGCCCTCTGCTCCACTACGAGTGATGGGCAAATCCAGGATGGGGTGCCATAGCAACCACAGATGAGCCCATGCCCCTCTCCCCACCCCCTCTGCTCCACTCGGCCTCCTGGCAGCAGTGACAACAGGCTTGATAAAGGGCCAGGCAGCATCTCTGGCAGTCTGCTCTGGGTGCTTGCATCCCCTGACATTGCTGCTTAGCCAGAACCATGATTGGGAATGGTGAGGGTAGGAACGATCTTTAGAATCAGCCTTTGTCAAGACTGAGGCAGTCCCAAGTCTTTTTTTTTTTTTTTTTGCCCATCTTGGGGCTTGAACTCAGAGCCTGGGCACTATCCCCAAACTTTTTTTTTTTTTTTTTGGGTCCGGTCGTGAACTCTGGGCCTGCGCGCTGTCCCTCAGCTCTTCAGCTCAAGATTAGCTAGCGCTCTACCACTTGAGCCACAGCACCACTTCCGGCTGAGGAATCGAACCCAGGGCCTCAGGCATGCAAGGCAAGCGCTCTACCACTGAGCCACCTTCCCAGCCCCCCCCCCAACTTCTTTTTGCTCAAGGCTAGCACTCTACCATTAGAGTCATAGCACCACTTCTGTTTTTTTCTGTTTTAGGGGGAACGAAGAAATGAAACCAGGGTTTTATGCATGCTAAGCAAGCACTTTACCACTAACCCATATCCCCAGCCCCCTAGTCTTTTTCCTACACATCATTTCAATGGATTCTGTCCCACAGCCATGTATAATGAATATTGTTATCCCTATTTCATAGAGACAGAGACTGCCCACCCCCAAGACCTTCGTTCCAAAGCAGCTGAAATTACCTAGCAAAACTGCCTCTGTCAGACACTGATGGCTCATACCTATAATTATAGCTATTCAGGAGGCTGACACCTAGAGGATCCAAGTTCAAAGCCAGCCTTGGAAGAAAAGTCTGCAAAAACTCATCTTCAATTAAACAGCAAAATGTCAGACTAAGATATGACTCCAGTGGTAGAGCATGAAGTATGTGCATGAAGTTTTAGCAGTACTTATGCGTGTGCACATACACACACAGCAGTATTGCCTTTTAACTTGAGATCTTATTAATATAAAAAGTCAGGGCTGGGAAGGTGGCTCAGTGGTAGAGCGCTTGCCTTGCATGCATAAGGCCCTGGGTTCGATTCCTCAGCACCACATAAGCAAAAAGAAAAAAGCCAGAAGTGGCGCTGTGGCTCAAGTGGTAGAGCGCTAGCCTTGAGCTGAAGAGCTGAGGGACAGCGCCTTGGCCCAGAGTTCAGGCCCCACGTCCGGATCCCCCCCCCCAAAAAAAAAGTCATACTGGAGTGTGGTACCAGTGGCTCATGCCTGTAATCCTAGCTACTCAGGTCAGGAAGCTAGGATCTGAGCATCACAGTTTGAAGCCAGCCAAGGCAGGAAAGTCTATGAAACTCTTAGCTCCAATTAACCACCAAAATGCTTGAGTTATGGCTCAAGTGGTAGAATGATATAGCCTTGAGCAAAAAAGCTCAGGGACAGCACTTAGGCCATAAGTTCAAGCCCTACAACCAACACACACACACACACACACACACACACACACACACGTGCACACAGTCATACAAAGATACAAAGCTAACTATGCTACTAATGCAATTACAAATGTTTTGTTGTATGCCAGCTATTTCCTCTAGCTAACCACTTGATAAATATTGCCTTAAAGTGCTGAAATTTGAACTCATGGCCTTGAGCTTGCTCAGCCTGTTTGCTTGACTGGTGCTCTACCACTTGAACCACACTGCTAACTCTGCTTTTAGTTGGTTATTTTGATTACAGCCTTAAGGAATTCTCTGCTTGGGTTGGCTTCAAGCAGAGATCCCCTAGATTTCAGCCACCTGAGTAGGATTGCAAGGATGAACCACCATCACCTGGCTTCAGTTTTGTTAATTATTATTTTTGAGATGGAGTCTTACTTATATCCATGCTAGTCACAGAGCAATCTTCTTGCCTCTGCCCTAATAATGCCTGACTATGTAGAGAAGCTGAATCATGTATGTTTGGTAATATAGCCAGATCACTACATAATTAGGACTCAAATCTGACCAGTCACAAAGTCCAGAGGGGCAGAAAATGTAGTTCTCAGTGCCCAAACATTACCTATTGTAGAATAACTAAGTGAACCTCAGAATTTCTTCTTTTGAGTCTCTCGGTTGTTTTCATAAATATTTCTTTTTTTGGGGGGGGTCCTGAAGTCTGGGCCTGGGCACCGTCCCTCAGCTGAGCCTCTTCAGCTCAAGGCTAGAGCTCTACCACTGGAGCCACAGCGCCATATCCGGCTTTTTTCTTTTTGCTTATGTGGTGCTGAGGAATTGAACCCAGGGCCTCATGCATGCAAGGCAAGCACTCTACCACTGAGCCACCTTCCCAGCCCTTCATAAAAATTTCTAACTAAAGCTCTACCACTGCAGGAAATACATATTTTTCTTCTAGTACTGGGGCTTGAATGCAGGGCCTTAAACTCTCAGTCAATTTTTTCATCCATGGCTGGTGCTCTACCACTTGAGCCATGCCACCAGTCTGACTTTTAGCTGGTTATTTGGAGATGGAGTCTCACAGACTTTTCTATGCAATTTAGCTTTGAACCAAGATCCTCCAGGTCTCAGCCTCCTGAGTAGCTAGGATTACAAGGCACAAGCCACCAGTGCCTGGCTGAAAGAGTTTTGCTACATAGCTCCAATTGTCCTGGAAGTGAGGTGATCCTCTTGCCTCATCTCCCATACCAGTGCATTCAGCTTGCAGGAATATTTTTATAAAATCAGCTCAGCAAACAGAAAAATCCATCTTTTCTCCGAGATTAATTTCAGTGTTCTCCCTTCCCCCAGCACTTAGGATATAGGACTGGAAAATTAGGAGAGCAAAGAAAGGAGGCAATCCTTGTCCTGTCTTACAAAGATGTTGCATGTACCTCTGTGCAAGTTAAAGCTACCACTCTGCATCTTATGGGATGCTAAGGATGTGACTGGACAGTAGAGGGCGCTGTAAAGCCACAAACATTGTTTTCATAAAATAATTTCTGGGGCCAGAGAGCTTTCCAGACAGAACTAGGGACGTTGGGAGGTTGGCCTCTTTAGGCCTTGAATGCTTTAGGGTGCTATAGAAAATGTTCTTTTCTTTAGAAACCTGAGTAATACCTGAGAAGTAGTTGGGGAGAGAGGTGCTAGAGAATTACATCCTCAAACAGCTGGTTTTGAACCAAATAACTTTAGCTAAATAGCTCACTGAGATTTAGTTTGTTTCATTGCATTTGAGGAAGGCTGTTAATATCTTTCTTTTCGGGAGGGGATGATATATGAGGTTCAAAATCAGGACCTGTCATTTGCTAGGCAATCTATTACTTGAGCCATACTCGGAGTCCTTTTGCTTTTAGTTCATTTTTTTCAAATAGGGTTTCATGTATTTTCCCAGGGTTGCCCTCAGAGGCAACCTTCCTACCTATGCTTCTTGCATAGCTGGGATCACAGGCTCATGCCACAACTCCCAGCTTATTGACTGAGACAGGATCTTGCTAACTTTTTGCCCTGTCTGACCTCCAAGAGCAACCTTTTTGATCTTTGCTTCCAGCGTAGCTGAAATGAAGATGTGAGCCACTGTGCTTGGCTGAAGGCTATTCTGCTTCATAGAATTAGGGATAGATTTGCATTAGGAACCTTGTAAGAGGTCTGAGGTTGTACCTTCCGTGTTTATGTATCAAAGGCCTACTTCTCTGCCAGGCCACAATCCTTGGTTCTGGAGAGTCAATGAGAACAGAAAGTCAGAATGACTGGCTTCCTCACAGAATTTAAAGTTTTTAAAGATTTTAACCATATCACTTATGGACAATAAAGGAGTGGTCCTCAAGCTCAGTGAAGAGGAAGGGTCCAGGCAAGTAGATTTCCTTGGTGTCATTAGGACAGAGTTCAAAATGAACGCTAAACAGGAGTTTACTAAGCACAGACAGAAGGAAAAGTCTTCCAAGAAAGGGGGAAATGGCTGGGCTTGAGGCTATGACTTAATATTCCAGTGCTTGCTGTGCATATGTGAGCCCTTGGTTAAACCTCTAACACTGGGGAAAAAGGAGGGGGTGGAATAGAAGGGAAAATAGCTTCTGCAATGTCCAAATATGTGGGAAATGGACACAGTGTTAGTGACAATTAACACTAACACTGAGAGGCAGGGATAAGATCATCCGGGGCCTCATAGACCTCCTTAAGGAGCTTTGTATTTAGCCTAAGAACAATGGGAAAGCAGGAACACGTCTTTGTAGAGGTCTCTCAGGCTGTAGGACTCAGCCTTCTCCTCAATGTGGGTTTAGGCACTTAGATTTCTAAGTTTTGCTGACTGGTTCACCTTCCTTATCCCCTGGGAATCTCAAGATCTCCCTTGGTGACAATTGGAATGAGTTTTATTTGGGCTTCTGAGGAGGCTCTCCTCCTTCCCAGGAAGACCTTGATCTTATTTGATCCTTATAGCACCCCTGCCAAGTAAAGCATGTTCTGCATTTTACAGATGAAAACATGGAGGTCTAATGGTACTATAGAACAGGTTCATACTAGCTTGTGAAAGTCAATTGTTAAAATGTCTGGAATTTTATAGAGTAGTTGTTAAACATAACCACTATTTAAAGTTTAATCATGCAAACTTAGAAGGGAAAGGGGTACATTATAGTGATAGAATGTTTTGCCTAGCAAAACATTGTGCAAGTCCCACAAAAAAAATCATACAATAAGTTTATCAAAAACAAAGGTAATGGAGTTGGAGATTTAGCTCAATGGAAGAGGATTTGACTAGCCAAGTGCAAGGCCCTGACTTTGGTTATCAGTTCTGGAGAACAACAACAAAAACAAATACAATAAGCTCCCTAAATCCATTGCTTCCTAATAATATTACCTGGGCACTTGGGTTATTTATATTCAATGTAGCACATGATTAAACTACCCCATTGTGAAAGATATGTTATAATCCACTTTTTTTTTTTGGTTAGTCATGGGGCTTGAACTCTGGGCCTGGGCGCTGTCCCTCAGCTCTTCAGCTCAAGGTGGGCACTCTGCCACTTGAGCCACAGTACCACTTCTGGTTTTCTGGTGGTTATTGGAGCTAAGAGTCTCATGGACTTTCCTGCCTGGGCTGGCTTTGAACCACAATCCTAAGATCTCAGCTTCTTGAGTAGCTAGGATTAAAGGTGTGAGCCACTGGCACCTGGCTTACAATCTTAACTCTGTCTAGTAAGGTCAGGTGGATGGGAATAATCAGCCACTGGGCGAGTGCTACAAATCACTGTTTAACTTATTGTTTTACTTATGACTTAGATATAAGAAAGTGAATCGCCTATTGCTGATGGCTCTCACTTGCAATCCTAGGGGACCCAAGTGCCTACTTGGTGCAGACCCAGCCTGAACAGAAAAGTTCACAATATCCCTTCTCGATGAAATCCTGGTTAATCCACTAAAGTTGTGGGGCCTGAACACTGTCCCTCAGCTCTTCAGCTCAAGGCTAGCGCTGTACCACTTGAGCCACAGCACCACTTCTGGCTTTTTCTGTTTATGTGGTGCTGAGGAATCGAACCCATGCAAGGCAAGCACTCTACCACTGAGCCACTTTCCCAGCTCCAATCCAGTCTACTTTTTATCCTTCATAGCTAAGAAGCCTAACAGGCAAATAATATCCAGAGGAGATCTGATCTCAAGAATAACTCACAAAAAATAGGGCTGAAGGTGTGGCTCAGCAATATTAGTGCCTGATAACCAAGGAGTAGACCCAGAGTTCAAACCCAGTAATGAAAAAAATAAAAAAAGAGGGGGAATGTTAATAATTCCGATTTAGAGTTTATGTTATATAGTTGTTACATTATGACTAGCACAAAATTGAGAAAATACTCTTTTTTAGTATTTGAAAACTTTTGTTTTTTTTTTGGGGGTCTGGTCGTGGGACCTGAACTCTGGGCCTGGACGCTGTCCGTCAGCTCTTCAGCTCAAGGCCAGCACTCTACTACTTGAGCCACAGCACCACTTCTGGCTTTTTTTTTTTCTGCTTATGTGGTGCTGAGGAATTGAACCCAGGGCCTCAGGCATGCAAGGCAAGCGCTCTACCACCGAGCCACCTTCCTAGCCCCTGAAAACTTTTCTGATTTAGCAAAGAAGTCTCCTCCTGTCACACTCCTTGGTAAGGGCTAAACACTAGCCCAGTGGTAGCCCAGTAGTTGAGTTCCTTCCTGTTTATCGTGTATGAGGCTCTAGGTTCTGTCCCCAGCACCCCAAAATACACAGAAGAGTTTGGCAAAAACCACGGAAAGCATTCTATGACAATCAGTTATATAGAATTTGTTACTGAATATATTTTATTATTTAGTAATTGTGGTCTATACGACCTTTATACCAACACAAATTGTGATCAATTTATTTATCTCTATATATGCCACACAGTCCCTTTCTTATAGAGAGCTGGTTGTTAAACACATTATCAGGAAACCTTGTTCATGTAGACATTTGCATAGTTGAGTGAATGCCAGGAGGAGATTAATGAAATGATTGGTCCAAGACACACATAGGTAGGACAAGAACTACAGATAACTGTCAAGGCCAGAGCTATCGTTCAGGAACCAGGGCTTCTCGCGCTCTACAGAGTGGACGAGTCGAGGCCTGGGTGCCCAGGAAGTGAAACGCAGGGGTCGAGGCCGGAGACCGACGTGGGCACAAACCCAGCTTAGGGCCAATAGCGACCCGATGCGCGCAACGTCACGCGCAGTGGAGACCAGCGCAGTACGGCCCCGGAGAGGGGCGTGGCCACGTCTCCCGGAAGTGACGATAGTTCGGGGGCCAGTCCTCCGGCGGCGGTGGCGGCGGCGG
>NW_012267223.1:19818385-19838054 GCF_000151885.1 Dipodomys ordii
GCCCCCCTTCCTCGCGCGGCCCGGCCCGCGGGGCTCCCGGCCGCCGCAGCTGATGGTGTTCCGCAACGTGGGTCGACCGCCCGAGCAGGAGGACGCGGAGGCGGCTCCGGAGCCGGGACCCTCGGAACTGCTGTGTCCCCGGCACCGCTGTGCCCTGGACCCCAAGGCCCTGCCACCGGGCTTGGCGCTCGAGCGCTCCTGGGGCCCGGTCGCTGGACTAGAGGCACAGTTAGCGGCTCTGGGGCTCGGGCAGCCGGCGGGGCCGGGGGTCAAGACGGTCGGTGGGGGTTGCTGTCCGTGCCCGTGCCCCCCGCAGCCGCCCCCTCCGCTGCCCCAGCCGCCTGCTGCCGCCCCGCAGGCCGGGGAGGACCCCACCGAAACGAGCGACGCGCTGCTGGTCCTGGAAGGCTTGGAATCGGAGGCCGAGAGCCTGGAGACTAACAGCTGCTCGGAAGAGGAGCTCAGCAGCCCCGGCCGTGGAGGAGGAGGGGGCAGCCGGCTTCTGCTGCAGCCCCCAGGCCCCGAATTACCTCCGGCGCCCTTCCCACTGCAGGACTTGGTCCCTTCAGGGCGGCTGAATCGAGGGGAGCAGCAGCAGCAGCAACCGCAACCTCCGCCGCCGCCGCTGCCTCCAGGGCCCCTCCGGCCCCACGCGGGCCCTTCTAGGAAGGGTTCCTTCAAAATCCGCCTCAGTCGCCTCTTTCGCACCAAGAGCTGCAACGGTGGCTCGGGAGGTGGGGATGGCACCGGCAAGAGGCCTTCAGGAGAGCTGGCTGCTTCTGCTGCGAGCCTGACGGACATGGGAGGCTCTGTGGGCCGGGAGCTGGACTCGGGGAGGTGAGACCGTCTGGGGGTCGGGGGAGCTGGCCACAAACTTGCCTTTTTTTTCTTTTTTTTTCTGTTAGCATCATCCTAACAGTTCTCATGATCTTTGCGAAGAGGCACACTTGAGGCTAAAGGTGGTGACATCTTGCTTTCAGATCAAGAGCTAATTGTGGAAACAGCTTTCACTCTTAAGAGAGTTCACACTCCGTGACACTTCTCTGCTGGTTGGCAACACGCTCTTTGGGAATGACTTGAAACCATCTGCCCACCCCCATCCTGGCCTCACTTTTTTAAGTTTTTCTAAGGTGTCTTGTCTACCGTTACCCCCACAGGGAGGTTGCTGGAAATGGGCCTTGCACAAAAGGCTGGGTGTTGATTACTTTGCTTATTATGTTGGCCACCTTGCTGGTTTTTCTGTGGACCTGCACTCCCTTCTTCCCTTCAGCCTCATGCATGCATAGAGGCTAAGGACCGTATGCAGTATAGGCCATCAGTCAGTTGGGTATCTTAAATTTGGTTTAATGCTTTCCTGGTTTTTTCCCTTAGATGTACTTGCTGTCTAAAGCCTGTGTACTGACCACTGCCTGTGGGAATAGAAAATAGCTTTGCTTGCTTTCTCTGAAGCCCAGGTGAAAATTCTAAGTGTGAGTGAAGTATAGACATGGGTACTGTAGGCCAGTTAATGAAAATTGGTATTGAGGCCAACTAATGAAAATTCCAAACTTAAACATTAAGGCCAATAAGTGAAAGTTCCAGACTTAGACATTGAAGGTTTTTGTTTTTTGCTTGAATTCTTAAAGGGTGGACTGATTTTTGACATTCAATGAGATCAGTAGTATTGGTTTAGAAAGCTGTCAAGTTTCTAAACAACCAAGTTTTGTGTCAGTGAAATGAGACTTCGTTTGATGAAGGTTGCCATTATGGATTTTAGTTCTGAATGGGTCTTAACACCAGGCCTAGCTTTGTTTTTGATGTCGCTTATATGATGAATTCTCTTTTCTTTCCCTCCCTCTCTCCCAAAACCAAGGCCAAAGAACTGGTAAATCATATATATGGCCGGGCGCTGGTGGCTCACGCCTGTAATCCTAGCTACTCAGGAGGCTGAGATCTGAGGATCGTGGTTCAAAGCCAGCCCGGGCAGGAGAGACCGTGAGACTCCTATCTCCAATAAACCACCAGAAAACCGGAAGTGGCGCTGTAGCTCAAGTGGTAGAATGCTCAGCCTTGAGCTGAAGAGCTGAGGGACAGCGCCCAAGCCCAGAGTTCAAGCCCCACGACCGACAGAAAAAAAAAAAATCATATATATTGATAACCTTGCTGTGCACTAGAATCACTGGTGGAGCTTTTTGAAAAGGTTTATATGTTTGGAGCCAAAAATTTGAATTTTAAAAAGCTCCCCAGTTGATCCTGTAATTGAACCACTTACCCATGGACTTCTCATGGATATTTTGGTGTTCCAAGAGGCAAGTGTGCACTCAATTTATTTTGTTGCCCTTCCTGAACAGCTGTGCCATGGGTTTCTCTTGGGGATCAGACCAAATCCAAACTCCATAAAGAAATCAATGTCTTGCCCCTTCAGGCAGGACCATATTTCTCTGTTTGTTTCCTGATGAACTCATCCCAAGAACTCAGGTCTTAAAAAGTGTGTGACTGCTAAAAAAGTTTGTGTGTGTTTGTGTGTGTATGTGTGTGCATGTGCATGTTAGGTGATCCACCTACCAGTACAGACAGAATTTTCATCAGACGGGAGTGGAAGGCAGGATTGAAGCTGTGGGTAATAACATAGGATAGATTGCTAATTTTCTTGTGGTTTTCCCTGCCTTTGTTACATATTGACCAGGATTTGGGCTAATATTCCAGAGATGAAAAATATGAGGTGTGGCATGAAATTAGCTGTTACAGCTAATAGATTAAGAAGAGGACAAGGCATATAATATTATATGATGTTTTGCCTTTCGAAGCAGAATTTAATGGTCATTGGCGGCTGCTCTGCCACCAACCCTCACACTAAGCACAATACAGATTTTTGCTGCAGAGGAAACTGGGCTCTACTTCTGCAAAGAAGCTTAGTTCAGGGCACTGGAGAATTACATTTTTTGGTCCAAGGGCTTTTTCTGATGAATTGGAGAAGAGCTAGGCATTTGTGTGTAAACGTTTGGCTGACTGGTATTTGGAGGCAGCATGTTGTATAAAGAATGTGAAAGTCAAAAAAAAATAAAAAAAGAATGTGAAAGTCTAGATTCTATTTAGAACTCCAACATTATCTATGAGATGGAGGCCAAATTTGTCTTTATACATCCCTGTTTCATCCATAAAATGGGAGAAATAGCTATCTTGTTCCTGTTCCTATAGAAATAGAATGAAGACAAAAGAAATATAGATGGACTATTTTGTACCTTTTGGAAGAGAAGTAATAAAACTAAATTGGTAAATTTTTCTGTGCTTAGGATTTGGTGCTACTTGTTAGCTTTTCCACAGCTTACTATGTGCCAGTCTTGCTGGCAGCCTCACAGCTGTGAGAAACTTGGTAAATCTGGCTAGGGTGGGTGTGATTTTTGTGGATCTGTACCTCCACACAAGTCTGCCTTGTTGAGAAAAAGGATGAGTTTGGATTTTTAGCTTAGTCGCTTGATTGGTAGGACCTGGGAGCAGTGAGAAATTTCAGTCTTTTGCCAAAGGGTGTGTGTCTTCCTCCTTATTGTTGGTTGGAGTTAATTATGGGCCTCTGCTGTTCTTGCTGTGTAATTTGAGCATTTATAATAACCTCTAGGCATAATTCTCAACATCTGCCTTTACTGCCTACCTTTACCACAGCTAGACTAGAAAGTACTGCTAGCATTTTATAATACTTAGCATTTCCTATATTTAACACTAAGCAAAACTTGACTTCCTTTCACCTGTTCTTGGGTCTACCAAATGGACCTCTTGGATATTACTGAGTCTTAAAGGAGTATAAGTTAGCTTAGAGAACACTGTTTTTTTGTTTTTTGTTTTGGTCATGGGGCTTGAACTCTGGGCCTGTGCACTGTGCCTGAGCTCTTCAGCTAAAGGCTAGTTAGTGCTCTAGCACTTGAGCCACAAGCCACTTTGGGTTTTCTGGTGGTTAATTGGAGATGGGCTAACGATCCTCAGATCTCAGCCTCCTGAGTACGATTACACGTGTGAGCCCCTGCCACACCAGGCTTAGAGAATGCCTTTTAAGTGAAGTAAGAAATGAGCCTGCCAATTAATCAGGTTTCTATTCTTAGGAACTAGGCTAGGCCTTATACCACACATATGTTGTAATTCAGAGAACTGGGCTTGATGCCTGTGGGCCTCAATGTAATATAGAGCTTTGCTATTTCAGGAAAAGCAGTGGACGTCCCTTGTCTACTTCACATATGTTGAGCTGGTTGTCTTCCTTTGGATTTGGTGAGAAACAGCATGATATGCCCTTGAATTGTCATATGGTATACACTTGGTTGGGAATAGGTGCCTTTTTCTCTTTTAAAGACTTGTTTTTACTGAATTCAACCATTGAGGCTATTACTGGCAGTCCTCATAGTTCTATGATGATTTTTACAGGCTATATTGGCATCAGTTTGGGACTCTGCTGTCTTAGACAGACCTGTCATACAGGAGAAACTTTTTTTTTGGGGGGGGTCTGGTTGTGGGGCCTGAACTCTGGGCTTGGGCACTGTTCTTCAGCTCTTTAGCTCAAGGCTAGCTCTCTACCACTTGAGCCACAGCGCCACTTCCGGCTTTTTTCTTTTTGCTCATGTGGTGCTGAGGAATCGAACCCAGGGCCTCATGCATGCAAGGCAAGCTCTCTACCACTGAGCCACCTTCCCAGCCCCAGGAGAAACTCATTTTATTTTTTAGTGGTACTGGGGTTCAAACTCAGAGCTTCATGCTTGCTAAGTAGATGCTCTGCTGCTAAACCATGCCTCTGGCCATGTTTTGTACTTGTTATTTTTGACAGGCACTTGGACTACAATTTGCCTATTATTTAGACTGCCTGTTGCTACTGAGATGACAGGTGTGCACCACTGTGTCTAGCTTCCCTCTGTTGAGAAAGAATCTTGCAAACTTTTCTGCCTTGGATGGCCTGGAGCTGTGTACCTCCAGTATACTTTCGAATGACAGTCACACTTCAGTGAACCCAGCTAGGGTTAGGGGAGGGGGTCTCACAAATTTCTGCCTGGCCTCTTAATTGTGATCCTTCCATTCTCAGCCTCATAAGAAGCTAGGATTATAGGCTTGGGCCATTGACACCCAGCTCAGAAAGTTTTTTCACTGTTTCTGTGGGTATTGAGGTCTATAGGAGTCTTTTTATGTTAGAGCACAACATATTGAGAGCAAAATAATTTTATGGCATGGTAAGGAAGTCCTGGCCGTTTGGGTTTTGGGTCTACACTCTGTTGATCTTTTTAACTGTCTTTCCAAAAAGTAGTTGTGGTTGGCAGCTCTCTTAGAACTAGCTCCCGGGCTTTAGAAATCTCTAACCCTTTGAGTCTTGTGCCTTTCACATCTCAATACTTTCCCAGCCAATGTCATTCCTAAGGTTTTATGACTTGGACTGAGCCTCTTGGCTTTTCCCTGGTGGTTCCTTCTATGGGTTCTTTAGCTGGTTTAGGGTGGCATTTTGGATCTGACCTTGCTGCACAGATGTCTGTGTATTGGAACTAAAAATGAACACATGGTTTTTGTGCCTGTAGCACATGGACAGACACTGGCTTATGATGTGTTGGAAATGGCACAGGCTGCTTGACTTGGCACTGTGTTCTTAAACAAGGGCAAGAGGTACATTGGGACCCTAAGTCAACCAAGTATTTGGGCATCCTAGTTTGGAAATTACTTTGGAAAAGACTATGTATATGTCTTAGAGCATCAGTAGAGAGGATCTGTGGTCACCAAGGTGGAAGGCATTACTATTTTATTGTTTATATTTTAGGTTTTAAGGAATTTGAAAACTGACAGTGGTTATATCTTATATCTATGTGGTATTATCCTATCTAATCTCATACTTATAACTGCTTTTTTTTTTTTTTTTGTCGGTCGTGGGGCTTGAACTCTGGGCCTGGGCGCTGTCCCTCAGCTCTTCAGCTTAAGGCGAGCGCTCTACCACTTGAGCTACAGCGCCACTTCCGGTTTTCTGGTGGTTTATTGGAGATAGGAGTCTCACGGTCTCTCCTGCCCGGGCTGGCTTTGAACCGCGATCCTCAGATCTCAGCCTCCTGAGTAGCTAGGATTACAGGCGTGAGCCACCAGCGCCCGGCTACTTATAACTGCTTTTATCTTATAAACCTTGTTACCAGACAGTAGAGATGAACAGAGGCACAGACAATGATACAAAAGGACTTCTAGCCCAAGTCCTTTGACCCCATCCTGTGGAGTTACCAGAGGCATAACCCACCAAATCCTATCCCATCTCAATCTACCACTGAAATGTTTCTGCTACTAAGATACAAGTGGCCCACTGGCAAAATTATAATGGCTTAACTTTGTACCTGCCCATTGTCAGAGTGATGTGGGGAGGCATTAATAACATGGGTATGTCATACAGAAGGTTAGTTTAAAATATTTATCTGAAACCGTAACACTCGTGATGCCTTCCAAAAAAGTTTTGCCTTCCAAAAAATCAGTTTAGAATAGGCTTTTTATCATTCCAGATGTTTAATATATACAAAAAGATATAAAAGATATATGTACATGAATAACAAATACATACCTAGGTCTTACAATTAAGCTTGGCATATGTTTAGAATATTACCAGTACCTTTGAAGACCCCAGTGTTGCTTCCTGATTACATTTTACTTTTCCCTTAGATAAATGAAATGCCACCCTCAATTTTCAATTTTGTGTTAATCATTCATTTTTTTCCCCTTTTTTTTTTCTTTTTTCCGGTCCAGGGGCCTGAACTCTGGGCCTGGCGCTGTCACTCAGCTCTTCAGCTCAAGGCTAGTGCTCTACCACTTGAGCCACAGCGCCGCTTTTGGCTTTTTCTGTTTATTTGGAGGAATAGAACCCAGGGCTTCATGCATGGGAGGCAAGCACTCTACCACTGAGCCACCTTCTCTTTTAATAGTCATTTAGATCCCCCCCCCCCCCAAATGACTGCCAGTAGAATGCTGCTTTGGGTGTTTAGTTAGGCAGCATTTCCTTGAAGAGAGAAGGAAGTACAGGTATTTATTATTAGCCTCTCAGTCTCTTAGACCTTTTACTTCTTCGCTTCCAGCTCTGAAGCACCCTTATTTGCCAAGAAAAACCATCCTGGCACGCTAAAATGGCTCTGCCTGAGTTTAGATTCAGATGTTTTTCTTTTTCTAGAGCCTAGGAACTATGATTTTTCTTCTTCAAAATGTCGGGGGTGGGGAGAAGATGAGCTGAAGTGAGAAGGCCTCCGCAAGATGTGTGCATTTGGGTACTGCCGTTCTTCAGTGCTTGGCACTGGAGAGACTCGTCCTCAGCATGGGCAGATGGCAGAGTAATGCAGCTTCCTTTGAAAAGAGGCAAACAGCCAAATGGCTGAGGTGTGAACCTTTTCAAAGGCCAGTGCTTTGGTTTCTACTTGCTGAGTTTAATGTACCCACAAGTTATCGTACAAAACTCAGTTTAGAAGCTTTTTAGTGGTCTTAAGGTTGATGTTCAGTGGAATTTATATTCCATTCTAGCCATTTGGATTGTTGGCACCAAGCTGCAATCACGAACTTTTATAAACAGAGGGACTATGTTTGTTTTGTTTGTATATAATGCTGTGGGGGTGGTGTTCAGTGTATGCCGTTAGATCGCTCAAGCCTCAGCATGACACAGGGTGTGAAGACTGGTCAAGAGAAGGGAACTCACCAGTGTTTCCTTAGGAGGATCGTGTGGTTTTAGAATTTTGTTTGCATTTTAAGGAGCTCAGATGAAGCTTTTCTGAAAGGTAAATAAATACACAAACATCTTCTGAAGCCAAATAACTTTAAAGTAGGATTTCATTTTGGATTTTTTTTCCCTCTTGATTGCAATTGAAAGCTAAGACAGTTTACCTTCTATTTAATCTTTTGGGTGAGAATCTTTTTGGAAGTTGAGCCAACTATAACGTATGTAGTCAGGAACCACATAATTATAGTTATAATGCTTGGTATCAGTCAATTGTAGGTTGAGATTTTTTTTAAGTCTGGTTGATTGAGGTATCATTTAAATGCCATAAAATTCAGCTCTTTCGGGTGTCTAGTTCTACTAATTTTGACAAACTTATATAGTCTCCAGAACTACATCGTTGAACATGTAGCCTATTTCCATCACCTCAATATTTTTGCCTTAGCTGGGTCCTAGAGACCTGTAATCCTAACTATTCAGTTGGCTGAGATTTGAGGGTCGCAGTTTGAAGCCAGCTGGGGCAGAAAAATCCATGAGACTCTTACCTCCATTAATAGCAAAAAGACAAAAGTAGAGATATGGCTCAAGTGTATATGTATAACAACAGCATTGAGCGAAAGAGCCAAGCAAGAGTGCGAGGCCCTGAGTTCAGGCCTTAGTATTGGTACAAAGAAAAGGAAAAAGCTATTTGCATTGTGATTTTTGCATTGTAGTCAGGTGGAGGGTTTTTTTTTGTTTAGTTTTTTAGTTTAGCATATTTTTGGGAAGAATGGAGTAAAGTCTTTTTCATTTCTTCCGTGTGTGTGTGTGTGTGTGTGTGCACGCGCGCATGCGCATGTGCTTATACTGGGGCTTGAACTCAGGGGCTGGGCACTGTCCCTCAGCTTTTTCACTGAAGCCTGGCACTCTGCCACTTGAGCTACAGCTTCACTACCAACTTTTTTGGTGGTTAATTGGAGATTAATTGGAGTCTCAGGGACTTCTCTCCCTGGGCTGGCTTCTCAGATCTCAACCTCCTGAGTAGCTGGAATTACAGGCATGAACCACTGATGCCCTGGCTTCATTTCTTTTTATTTTCTCTGAAATGCTATTTGAAATTTGTACAAAGCAGTCTTTGGTGTGTAATCAAAGGTATAGTCCCTGGAGCAGCATTAAAGAGGAGTCAGAGGTCTGGGAAGGTAGCTCAGTGGTAGAGCGCTTGCCTTGCATGCCAGAGGCCCTGGGTTCGATTCCTCAGGACCACATAAGCAAAAAGAAAAAAGCTGGAGGTGGCGCTGTGGCTCAAGTGGTAGAGCGCTAGCCTTGAGCTGAAGAGCTAAGGGACAGCGCCCAGGCCCAGAGTTCAGGCCCCATGACTGGACCCAAAAAAACAAACAAACAAAAAATGCCCAGGCACAGCACCCAAGCTAAATTCAAGCCCTGGACCAGCACCAAAAAAAAAAAAAAAAACCAAAATAAATAAAGAGGAGTGAGAGGTATGTGACTAAGAGAGGAAGGGATGTGCTTGGGTGCTAGGCAGAGCCTCTGTCCTGAGAATGCTTAGCCAGGACTTTGGCCCAGTTCTCTGGGCAATTGGGCAGAAATAGTCTTCTGGTTGAAGATTAGGTGTCTTGTATTGCCCTTCTCAAGTCTGAATATGATTTCTGGTTTTACCAATTTCTTTGGGGACCTCTTGCTCTTAGAGGTGGACCCAGAAGGAAAGCTATTGTTTCAAGTGCCTAGTCAAGTCTGGAGCATTTTTCTTGGCTCCCAAATGAAAATAACTCTATCTGATTCTCTTTCTCTTGAAATGGACTTGCTAATTACCATTCAAGGTGTTCTACTTTTTTAATGTGTTGAGTTTAGAGAGATTCAAAGGGATTTCTCACTGCTTTGTAAGCTGGTGAATTTGGTAGCCAAATCTATTTAAGGAATTGCTTTAATTATTCTCCTTTAAATTTTAGGCTTTATCACAAAAAGTGTTTCTGACAATGAATGGAGTTTTGCTTTGTTTTTCAATGCATCTGGAATTGAGTTGTAGTAATTTAAATGCATACATGTTCATTTCTCCCTTTTATTCTATTCTTACTCCCCAGGAAACCCAGATTGACAAGAACTCAAAGTGCCTTTTCTCCAGTCTCCTTCAGTCCCCTGTTCACAGGTAAGGATGATGTTTTTCTCTTTCGTTTGACATCTGAGTGTTTAGAGACCTGTCAAGAAAACACTTGCAGATGCCTCCCAGGGGAGCTTTGGGCATGTCTACAGTAATTTCCCTCATTAGGGTGAAGCTATTTTTATGGTGTAGAATGTGCTCTGGACTTTC
This sequence comes from Dipodomys ordii, assembly GCF_000151885.1. Lineage (NCBI taxonomy): Eukaryota > Metazoa > Chordata > Mammalia > Rodentia > Heteromyidae > Dipodomys > Dipodomys ordii. Next base: position 19,828,357 of record NW_012267223.1, read on the forward strand.
AGTGCTTTGTACCAGGAGGTATAGTCTGCTTGTTGATGATTGACTATCCCTAGCAGTTATACAGTGCTTAGTTTACAATCATCACATATAAATTACAAGTAGAAATTATAGTCTCACAATGCATTAAAGACTCTAGAAGTCAGCTGGGCACCGGTGGATCACGCCTGTAATCCTAGCTACTCAAGAGGCTGAGATCTGAGGATCACGGTTCAAAGCCAACCTGGGCAGGAAAGTCCGTGAGACTCTTATCTCCAATAAACCACTAGAAAACTGGAAGTGGTGCTGTGGCTCAAGCAGTAGAGCACTGGTCTTGAGCTGAAGAGCTGAGGGATAGCTCCAAAGCTCAGAGTTAAAGCCCCACAAAACAACAACAACAACAACAACAAAAAACTCTAGAAGTCATATAGGTCCTATCCTTACTTCCAAAGGAGTTCATAGATTATCTGATAAAAATGATCCATGTGGGGATGGGAGGTTGGCTCAGGGATAGAGTGCTTGCCTTGTATGCATGAGGCCCTGGGTTTGATTCCTCAGTACCACATAAACAGAAAAAAGCTGAAAGTGGCACTGTTGCTCAAGTGGTAGGGTGCTAGCCTTGAGCTGTAGAGCTGAGGGACAACACCCATGCCCAGAGTTCAGCCCCCACGACTGACAAAAATAAAAAAATAAAAAAAATAAATTCATGAATAGTTGCTCTTTTTTTTTCTTTTTTCTTTTATCTTTTTGTTGCTTGTGGGGCTCGAACTTGGGTTGCTGTCCCTGAGTACCTTTGCTCAAGACTAGCATTCTACCACTTTGAGCCACAGCACCACTTCTGGTTTTCTGGTGGTTAATTGGAGTAAGAGTCTCATGGACTTTCTTGCCCAGGCTAACTTTCGATTTTCAGATCTCAGCCTTCTAAGTAGCTAGGATTGTAGGTGTGAGCTACCAGTGCCCAGCTCATGCGTGCGTGCGTGCGTCTGTCTGTGCCAGTATTTGAGTTTGAACTCCAGACCCTGAGCTCTTGCTCTGCTTTCTCATTCACAGCTGCCACAGCTTCACTTCTAGCTTTTTGCTGATTAATGGGAGATGGACTCTCATGGACTTTCTTCCCAGGCTGGCTTTGAACTGTAGTCCTCCAGGTCTTTCTCTTGAGTAATTAGGATTACAAGCACAAGTTATCAGCCCCTGGTTTATCTGGTCTGTCTCTTCTTTCTTTTCTTTCCTGCCTATCCTGCAGCTTGAACTCACTGTCCCTGAGCTTTTTTGCTTGAAACTAGCTTTCCACTCCTTGAGTCACAGCTCCCCTTCTTAACTAGAGAATAAGAGTCTTAATTGGAGATAAGAGTCTCATGAACTTTTCTGCCCAGGCTGGCTTTGAACTGCAACTCTCAGATCTCAGCCTCCTGAGTAGCTAGGATTACAGGCATGAGCCACTGGTGTCCAGCTTATCTGGTCTATTTTAAGACTTCGGGGCATAAGGGATTACATGAGCGCTTATCTTACCTATTTTAGGGGCTAGCAGTTCTTGCAGCTGTTAGCATTCTTCATTCTATCTAATTTAAGTCTTTCCTCTTCTAGCAAGGAACACAGTTGCTAAAGTAGGAAAGCTGTTGAATGTCCTCTGAGTAATGGATAACTACTTTCTCATTTTATGGCAAACTGTTTCAGAGGGAGACCTTCTGTTCTGTTCATAGGATATGAAGCTCCTGATTAAAAAAACTGTAGGAAAGAAGGTCTTTTTCAAGTTACCTCAAGTCTCAGAAAGTTATATTCTCCTTAGTTGTGACTGAGAAGCCATTAAAAAACAATGTCAATCTTAGCTGGATGTGTTGTCACACACCTGTAATTCCACACTGGGGAGTTTGAGGCAAGAGGGTATAATGTGTCCTCTAAAGAGGTGATCGAGCTGCATGTTGGTGGCTCATGCCTGTCACCCTAGCTACTCAGGAGGCTAAAATCGGAGGATAACAGTTCAAAGCTAGTTAGGGCAGAAAAGTCTAAGAGATTCCATCTCCAAAATAACAAAGAACTGGGCTGAAAGTGTGATTCAACTAATAGCACACCAGTTGTGATCAAGCAAGCCAAGTGAGCAAGCAAGCCAAAGAGCAGCTTGAGGCACAGAGTTCAAGTCCTGGAACTGGCAAAAAGAAAAAGTGAAGCCGGAAAAAAAAAAAAAAGAAAAAGTGAAGCCGGGCGCTGGTGGCTCACGCCTGTAATCCTAGCTACTCAGGAGGCTGAGATCTGAGGATCGCAGTTCAAAGCCAGCTCGGCAGGAAAGTCCGTGAGACTTTTTTTTTGGGTCCAGTCATGGGGCCTGAACTCTGGGCCTGGGCACTGTCCCTCAGCTCTTCAGCTCAAGGCTAGCACTCTACCACTTGAGCCACAGCGCCACTTCTGGCTTTTTTTTCTTTTTGCTTATGTGGTGCTGAGGAATCAAACCCAGGGCCTTATACATGCAAGGCAAGCACTCTACCACTGACCAACCTCCCAACCCCAAAGCCTAACCCCAATAAACCACTAGAAAAATCTGAAGTGGCTTTTGTGGCTCAAGCGGTAGAGCGCTTGCCTTGAGCTGAAGAGCTGAGGGACAGCGCCCAGGCCCAGAGTTCAAGCCCCACAGCCGACAAAAAAAAAAAAAGAAAGAAAGAAAAAGTGATTAGAAGGATTATGATTTAGGAATGGGCATTTCAAGGAAGATGTTACGCATGTCAGTGAGTTCTGTCATCATGTCGTCCCATCCACCCCCCCCCCCCCCAAACCTGGATAGATTGTGCTGTGCTGGCTGGCTGTGCTGTCAGGACTATGAGTTTGTATCTGTATAGACATTGATTGTAGTAGAAAATGTGGCTGCTGTTCTTACTCCAGACCTAGGATTTTTTTTTGTCGGTCGTGGGGCTTGAGCTCTTCAGCTCAAGGCGAGCGCTCTACCACTTGAGCTACAGCGCCACTTCCGGTTTTCTGGTGGTTTATTGGAGATAGGAGTCTCACGGTCTCTCCTGCCCCGGCTGGCTTTGAACCTCGATCCTCAGATCTCAGCCTCCTGAGTAGCTAGGATTACAGGCGTGAGCCACCAGCGCCTGGCAGACCTAGGATTTCTTATCCTTTTGGGCATATGTCTTTCTATTTAGTAACTATTTTCTATGTAAAGTAAGTTATACTCAAATTTGTCATTTCAGGTTCAGACTCTTGAATTCCATATTTTTTTTATTGACTTGACCAGTCTTGAGCCTGCTTATAAGCTTTTTGCTCATAGTTTGTACTCTACCATTTGAGCCACACCTCTAGTCCTTCAATTACATCTTTTATCTAACTGCTACACCTCCAACGTAGAACTCTAATATGTTGGGAGACATTTGTCCATGCTTGTTGCACTGCTCAGGGCAACAAGTTGGTTACCAAACCGTGTGTTGAGTCCAACCAGCTTCCTCAAGTGGTGACTTTGAAGATAGCTTTTCTGTTCATTTGTTTTCCTCAATGTTGGGATTCAAGCCCAGCCTAGGGCCTCATACATGTTAGACACTCTACTACTATGCCTCCAGCCCTCTACTTTTATCTTAATCAGTGTTTAAGACCTTTGTGAAACTATGTATTTAGATTCTGAAAATCTAGCTCCTGGTTATAGAGATATTGGACACCTCATTTCTTCAATTGGGAAGCATTAAAATACAGCTAAGAGCTAATTAAACCCTGAATATGAAAAAGGTATTGGAAATCACACTCCAAAGGCTAAGTTTGAGAAGTTCTGTGTTTTGACCTACAGATGAATCCTTCCAAAGCAAACCTGACCACCAACCTGTGATAATGAAATACCCTTTATTTTCTGGTGATTCAAATTAGGGTCTAGATGGCACAAATGGCAAGAACATATGGGTATATGGCAGAGAACAGACTGGATGACATGCTGGAAAGTCAGGGAAACCATGTGCCATCTCCCCAAGTTTTTTTGTGGAGCTTCCCCTTAAGTTTTGACTTTTAGCTGATTATGGAAATCAATTTTTAGGGTTACAAGTATACTTTCAGACTTTGTAACCTCAGCTATTAAGAACTAACTGAAGCTGGGCACCAGTGGCTCACACCTTTAATCCTAGCTACTAAGAAGGCTGAGATCTGAGGATCACAGTTCAAAGCCAAGACAGACAAGAAAGTCCGTAAGACTCAACAAACCACCAGAAAACTGAAAGTTGTGCTGTGGTTCAAGTGGGAGATCAGTAGCCTTGAGCTGAAGAGCAGAAGGACAGTGTCCAGGCCCAATGTTCATGCCCTACAACTGACCAAAAAAAAAAGAAAAGAAAAGAAAAAGAAAAGAATTAACTCACATGTTATAGGTAGATACTTTTTACAGGTAGATACTCTGGAAAGCCCTCCAAGCTAACATGGGGAAACTTTGTGTGCATTCAGCTTTACCCTGCAGTTCTTAACACTTTGTGGCAAAGCTGTTTCCATGGCATATAACATGCCACTTGCCTTGCTCCCTAAGGCAGAAATTGGTTTGCAAGGACAAATGATATTGTTTCATATGATTTAAAAAAAAGATTCCTTGTTCAGGGTTATATCTCTAGTTTAAGGTAAATCAGTGACAGAAAGTATTAGATGGGTTTTCCACTGTCAATCCTAAAGAACCTTTTGGCCATCTGGGCACTGGTGGCTCACACCTGTAATGCTAGCAACTCTGGAGGCTGAGATCTTCAGGTTTGTACTTCAAAGCCAGCCCACATAGATAAATATATAATACTCCATCTCCCATTAACTAACAAAAAGCTGGCTGGAGGTGTGACTCAACCTGAGCAAGTGTGAGGCCCTGAGTTCAAGTTCCAGTACCAGCCATAACCTAATAAATAAACCTTGGCTCTTAACAGGGCAAAGGAATGAATGATAGAATTTTAATTAGTGTTCAGGGTGATTCCAGCCCTAGGAAGTATTAGATTTTGGGTGCACTTTGAAATTGTAGACCTCTAGCCTCCTTTGTTTGCCCTTTGTTTCACTTTGCTTTTGCCCTCAGCTTTGGACAAGGTGCTTCTGTAACTTGCTTTCTCTGTGAATCCCTCAGGTGAAACAGTGTCGCTTGTGGATGTGGATATTTCTCAGCGGGGCCTGACCTCTCCACATCCTCCAACTCCCCCTCCTCCTCCAAGAAGAAGCCTCAGCCTCCTAGGTATAGTCTCCTTCCTCCCTTTTCTACCAGCTCACCTTAATGGGAGGGTAAACTCTAGGGACTTACTCTTTTCTAGGAGCCAGACAGGCTCCTGGGTTTTTAATGATGGCCCAATTATTTCCTGTCCCTTTCTCAGCTCCCCTGTCATCGTCCTAGACAGTTAAACCTGCATGCTGTAATGTTTACTGTTCATATGTTAATTAGCTTTATACTCATCTTGCCCTCAATCTGCAGCCACAAATATCATTACTCTACTGCTTTCTAAGCAAAGCAAACCAGTTTTAAGTTGTGTAAAACATAGGGTAAAAGTCAGACCACTTTGCCCCAGAGGGCAGCCCAATAATCCTCCCATTCTTTGCCTTCACTTCATTCTGTGCACATTTTTATGACCCTTTTGCTTTTGTTCTCTCTTCTAGATGATATCAGTGGGACGCTGCCTACATCAGTCCTTGTGGCTCCGATGGGGTCTTCCTTGCAGTCTTTCCCCCTACCTCCGCCTCCTCCACCCCATGCCCCAGGTTAGCTTAGCTTAGAGGCTAGACTTGTCAGAATGGAAGAATGGGAGAAATCTATTTATGGAAATAACAACTTTTAAGAAAGCTTAAATCTTTCCCCTTGGCTGGACTAGAACTTTGAACTGAGGCCGAGAACTATTTTTTCTAACCAGTTTCTCAGAGATGAATCTGATTTTTCTTGGGATAAAAGACTACTGAATTTTCCATGCCTACTGCTGACAGTGCTTTGTAGTCCTTGAGTAGCTGTTACTTAGGAATCTGCCTTACTCTTAGGATAGTGAAGAGGTTTAATATGTTGCTGGTTTTCAAAGCTCTTTGATTTTTCTAAGCTTTTAGTATTTATTGCAGCCTTGTAAATAAGTACTAAGCATTTAGTAGCCCATACCTACTTTGCCAGCCTCCTGTACCCAAGGAATAAAATGAACAAAGTCAGTCCATATTGTTTTCTACTTGCCTGGCAAAATCATTACTCTCCATGGGCAAGTAAGCGAGTCACTATTTCCAAGGCTGCTTTACTGGCACTTCACTTCTAGGTGGGAGAAGTTGGAATCGCTCTAGGCTGGTGAAGTCCCTGAAGTAGTCACCTTAGTCAGGTTAGTGAGCAGCTCCCCTACCTCTTTTCTGGGGTTAAATGCCCCCACCCATCCTTCACAGCTTACACGAGCCCACACAGCTTTTTGTTCCAGCCCATTCAGCTCTTTCCCACTGCTTTGGCTTCTACCCTTTCCAGCTTAGCTTCTAATGCCTTTCCCCTCTTCAGTTAGCATCTCTTTTTGGGGGGAGCGTTTTGCGTGTGGGTGGGAGCAGTGATGGTGAACAAGTAACTTTCACTCTCTTGCCCTGTAGATGCATTTCCCCGGATTGCTCCCATCCGAGCAGCTGAATCTCTGCACAGCCAGCCCCCTCAGCACCTCCAGTGTCCCCTCTACCGGCCTGACTCAAGCAGTTTTGCAGCCAGCCTCCGAGAGTTGGAGAAGGTAAGTCATTCCTGAAGACTGGCAGGTACCATTTCTCCTGTGTTTTGAGTTTTGAACCCAGGCTCTCATTGTTTTTAGAAGTAGTTTCCTTGCTTCCCTATTTACAGTGACAGAACAGTATTTTTTATTCCACCAGAGATGTAATAAAACTGAGTTTTGGAGCCAGGCACCAGGCTCATGCCTGTTAATCTTAGCCACTCAGAGGCTGAGATCTGAAGATCAAAGTTTGAGTTAGCCTAGGCAGGAAACTCCATGAGACTCTTATCTTCCATTAAGTACCCCCCTCCCCCCCAAAAAAAAAGACAAATGGAGCTGTGACTCAGGAGGTACCTCACCAGCCTTGAGCAAAAATACTCAGAGATAGCACCTAGGCCCTGAGTTCAAATTCCAGGACTGGAGCCAAAAAATGTAATTAAATTCAGAAATGTTTAAACAGTCCGATTAACCAGAAAACCTAGTGTTTTCTTCATAGTCCCTGAGTAATAAAATGTAGAATTAGTCTTTTTTTTTTTTTTTTTTTTGGTCATAGGGCTTGAACTCTGGGCCTGGGCGCTGTCCTCAGCTCTTTAGCTCAAGACTAGCACTTTACACTTGAACCATAACTCCACTTCCAGCTTTTTCTGCTTATGTTGCTGAGAATCGAACCCAGGGCCTCATGCATTCAAGGCAGTCACTCCATCACTGAGCCACCTTCCCAGTCCCCGAGTCTTTGTTACCTAGAGGAGTAGAAGCATAGTTGGAATTCTTCTAATGGCTTTTACATACTCACATGTCTTAGAGAATGGGGGGTTCCCTCTGGTGAGACAGATTGTGCTGAAAACTCTGTTCTGTTAACTAGTTGGCTGTTTCCTGTCTTTGATAGTGTGGTTGGTATTGGGGGCCAATGAATTGGGAAGATGCAGAGATGAAGCTGAAAGGGAAACCCGATGGTTCTTTCCTGGTACGAGACAGCTCCGATCCTCGTTACATCTTGAGCCTCAGTTTCCGGTCCCAGGGTATCACCCACCACACTAGAATGGAGCATTATAGAGGTAAGAGGTATTGCTGTTGTTAGCCTTCTTCCCTCTATGGTATTTGATTTTTTTGTGGGAAGGATTGTTTTTGTTTTTGTTTTTTTTTTTGGGTCCGGTCGTGGGGCCTGAACTCTGGGCCTGGTGCTGTCCCTCAGCTCTTCAGCTCAAGGCTAGTGCTCTACCACTTGAGCCACAGTGCCACTTCCGGCCTTTTTTTTCTGCTTATGTGGTGCTGAGGAATCGAACCCAGGGCCTCATGTATGCAAGGTAATCGCTCTACCACTGAGCCACCTTCCCAGCCCTCATGGGAAGGATTTACAGGAATGGAACTAGAAATTGGGGATGGGGGGAATTTCATAGGCTCTTTTTGTTTTGTTTTGTTTTGGGTTTTTTTGGGTTGGTCGTGGAACCTGAACTCTGGGCCTGGGTTCTGTTCCTCAGCTCTTCAGCTCAAGGCTAGTGCTGTACCACTTGAGCCACGGCGCTACTTCTGGCTTTTTCTGCTTATGTGGTGCTGAGGAATCGAACCCAAGGCTGCATGCATGCGAAGCAAGCACTCTACCACTGAGCCGCCTTCCCAGCCCCTCATAGGCTCTTTAATGTTTACATGGGCTCTAGTTTTAGTCACTCGAAGAAATATTGGACCCGGGCTCTGATGGCTCACAACTATAATTCTAGCTATTCAGGAGGTTGAGGTCTTAGGATCATGGTTCAAAGCCAGCCTGGGCACGAAAGTCCATGAGACTCTTACCTCCAGTTAACCAGAAAACTAAAAGTGGTACTATGACTCAAAGTGGTAGAGTGCTAGCCTTGAGTAGAGAGCGCTCAGGGATAGCACTCAGACTCCAAGTTTAAGCATGACTGATGGAAATTTTTTTTTTTTGTCAGTCATGGGGCTCAAGTGGTAGGGTGCTAGCCTTGAGCTGAAGAGCTGAGGGACAACACCCAGGCCCAGAGTTCAGCCCCCACGATATATAATGCTAGCTACTCAGGAGGCTGAGATCTGAGGATCGTGGTTCTAAGCTAGCCTGGGCAGGAAACTCCATGAGACATGTATCTCTAATAAACTACTCAAAAAAGCCAGAAGTGGCACTGTGTCAAGTGGTAGAGTGCTCTCCTTGAGCAAAAAGAAACTCAGGGACAATGCTGAGGCCAAGTTTAAGCCCCAGGATGGGGGAGGGGGCACCAAAAATGAAAAATTCATGAAGAGCTATGTGCTGGTGGCTCATGCCTATGATCCTAGCTACTCAGGAGGCTGAGATCTGAAGACTGAGGTTTTTCAGCCAGCCTGGGCAGGAAAGTCTGTGAGACTCTTACCTCCAATGAAACATCAAAAAGCCAAAAGTAGAGGTGAGATGTGACTCAAGTGGTAGACCGTTAGTTTTAGGCCAGAAAGCTCAGGGACAGTGCCCACCCCTGAGTTCAAGCCCCAGGACTGACAAAAAACAAAAAGCAAAAAAACCCAAACAACCAGGGAGACTGTTACCTATTTTCCTGCTGTTCCTTAAAACCAAAGTCAAACAGACAAAACAGAAATACAAAACAAAGTGTTTCAAGAGGGAAGCTGTTTGTTAAACTTATGAAAATGATAAATGACTATATTTTGAGAATGACGAATATCTGGTCTTTAGGTTCCTGATGGTATAAAAGCTTTCTGAATTACTTCTTTCTCTAATTACTTCTTGTTGAAAAAAGCTTTTCTCCCTTGAATAAATGGAGGCCTTTCTCTTGCCAGTTTGCAGTGGGACATTTTTCTTTATCATTTTAAGTGATATACTGTAAGAGTAGCTAGAAGGTTTGAAATCTGCAGTTATGCCGGGTGCCAGTGGCTCACACCTGTAATCCTAGCTACTCGGGAGGCTGAGATCTGAGGATCATGGTTCAAAGCCAGCCTGGGCAGTAAAGTCTGTGAAACTCTTATGTCCAACAAACCACCAGAAAACCGGAAGTGGCGCTGTAGCTCAAGTGGTAGAGCACTTGCCTTGAGCTGAAGAGCTGAGGGACAGCGCTCAGGCCCATGACCGACAAAAAAAAAAAAGAAAAAAGAAATCTGCGGTTA
>NW_012267223.1:19838839-19863689 GCF_000151885.1 Dipodomys ordii
AAAACCGGAAGTGGCGCTGTAGCTCAAGTGGTAGAGGGCTCGCCTTGAGCTGAAGAGGCTGAGGGACAGCACCCAGGCCCAGAGTTCAAGCCCCATGGCCGACAAAAAAAAAAAAAAGAGTCTCACAGACTTTCCTGCCTAGGCTGACTTTGAACCATGATCCTAAGATCTAGCTTCCTGAGTAGCTAGGATTACAGGCATGAGCCACTGGTGCCTGGCTAGTTCTAGCTTTTTAATGATTAATTGAAGAGTCTCAGATTTGTCTCCTGGCTTCAAACCTTAATTCTCAGATTTCAGCCTCCTGCATTGCTAGGATTTTAGACTTGAGCCTAAGATAGCAATGTAGTCACATGTTGGAACATAGAATTCTAGAAGTTATACCCCCATGGAGGATGAGGTGCCGGATTCTCTCTCCATATAGCCTAAGCTGGCCTAGAACTCATTGTGTTGCCAAGGTTGGCCTTAAACGCTCAATCGCCCTACCTTAACTTCCCAAGTGCTGGGATTATAGATGTGTGTCACCACAGCCAGCACTTCTCATCATTCTAAAGTTTGTAGCAAGGTGTGATGGCACATGTCCATAAATAGCAGCTCCTCTACAGGTGGAAACAGGATGATTTTAAGTTTGAAACCAGCCCAGGCAAAGGTAAGGGAGACTGTCTCAAAATATTGATTAATTATTGATTGATTAAAATGTCTGGGGATTTAGCTTAAGTGATAGAGTTCTTAATATATATGAGGCTTTGAGGTCAATCCCCAGTACCTCCATAAAAAAAGTATGTTTTAAAAAAATTCTTGCCAAGGGCTGGGAAGGTGGCTCAGTCGTAGAGTGCTTGCCTTGCATGCATGAGGCCCTGGGTTCGATTCTTCAGCACCACATAAACAGAAAAAGCCGGAAGTGGCGCTGTGGCTCAAGTAGTAGAGGATTAACCTTGAGCTGAAGAGCTGAGGGACAGTGCCCAGGCCCAGAGTTCAGGCCCACAACTGACAAAAAAAATAAAATAAAATAAAAAAATTCTTGCCGAGTGCTGGTGGCTTATACCTGTAATCCTAGCTACTCAGGCTGAGAGCTGAGAATCCTGGTTCAAAGCCAACCTGGGCGGGAATGTCTATGAGACTCTTATCTCCTATTTACCTCCAGAAAACCCGAAGTGGCACTGTGGCTCAGGTGGTAGAGTTACTCACTTTGAGCTGAAGAACTCAAGGACAGCACCCAGGCCCAGAGATCAAGATCCATGACTGACAAAAAAAAAAAAAAGAAAACTCTTTGTGGTGGTACTATTGTTTGAACTTAGGGACTCAGGGCTTTGTACTTCCTAGTCAAGTGCTTCACCACTGAGCGTTATCTCCAACCTTCACATTGAGATATGTTTTGCTTTTTGCTTTTTGCTCAGGCCTGGACTTCAGTCCTCCTATTTTATACTTTTTCCTGTAGCTCGCAAGACAGACTTATGCCACTAGACCCAGCTTCTTCTTTTGATTTTTTTTTTTTTTGGGTCCGGTCATGGGGCCTGAACTCTGGGCCTGGGCGCTGTCCCTCAGCTCTTCAGCTCAAGGCTAGCACTCTACCACTTGAGCCACAGCGCCACTTCCAGCTTTTTTTTCTTTTTGTTTATGTGGTGCTAGGGAATCGAACCCAGGCCTCATGTATGCAAGACAAGCGCTCTACCACTGAGCCACCTTCTGAGCCGCAGCTTCTTCTTTTGAAATGGAATCTCTTGAAATGTTTGCCTGGGCTGCCCTTAAACCTGGATTCTCCCAATCTCAGCCTCCCAAGTAGCCAGATTATAGGCATGAGCTACCATGTGCATATTAAAAGTTTTACTTCTTAACTTTACATTTCAGGAACCTTCAGCTTATGGTGCCATCCCAAGTTTGAAGATCGCTGTCAGTCTGTGGTTGAGTTCATTAAGAGAGCCATCATGCACTCTAAAAATGGGAAATTTCTCTATTTCTTGAGATCCAGGGTTCCAGGTAAGGCTATCTGTAAACTTGGTATGATCCAGTATAGTATCAAAATTCTCCCTGCTTCCAAAGGCCACACTTAAGCTTTTTTTCCCTAGTGGTTAAGAAAGCATTCTTCCCCACAATAAAGACAATTTGCCCCATGAAGTTTAGAATGTGTTTGTGACTTCAAGTATCACTATCTCACAAGATTATGACATTTGTGAAATGTATGTAATCACTTAATCACAATAAAAAATAAAAATTAAAAAAAAATGTAAAAACCAGGTGCTGGTGGCTCACGCCTATAATCCTAGCTACTCAGGAGGCTGAGATCTGAGGATCGTGGTTTAAAACCAGCCGGGGCAGGAAAGACCGTGAGACTCCTATCTCCAAGAAACCACCAGAAAACCAGAAGTGGCCCTGTGGCTCAAGTGGTAGAGCGCTCGCCTTGAGCTGAAGAGCTGAGGGACAGTGCCCAGGCCCAGAGTTCAAGCCCTATAACTGACAAAAAAAATTAGGGCTGGGAAGGTGGCTCAGTGGTAGTGCGCTTGCCTTGCATGCATGAGGCCCTGGGTTCGATTCCTCAGCACCACATAAGCAAAAAGAAAAGCTGGAAGTGGTGCTGTGGCTCAAGTGGTAGAGCGCTAGCCTTGAGCTGAAGAGCTGAGGGACAGTGGCCAGGCCCAGAGTTCAGGCCCCACGACTGGACCCCCCCCCCCAAAAAAATTAAAAAGCATTCTTTCTAAAGTGCAGTGGCTAATCTCCTGCCTTTGTATGTTAATCCTGCAACATACTTAGCTTCTAATAAATTTGAGAAAACAGCTCCCACCTGATGTCCAGGCATCATGTAAACATTTAAAATTCTACAATGTCTTCTTGATGATCCAGGCATCTCAACACTGCATGCAAGAGAGTGTTCTCAGTTCATTTTCTTTAAAAAAAAAAAAATTAGGGGCTGGGAAGATGGTTCAGTGGTAGAGTGCTTGCCTTGTATGCCTGAGGCCCTGGGTTTGATTCCTCAGCACCACATAAGCAACAAAGAAAAAAGCTGAAAGTGGCGCTGTGGCTCAAGTGGTAGAGTGCTAGCCTTGAGCTGAAGAGCTGAGGGACAGCGCCCAGGCCCAGAGTTCAGGCCCCAAGACTGGACCTCCCGCCCCAAAAATGTTAACTATTGATGTGTCATACAAGTGCCTATCATTTCATAAGTTATGAGTACATTTCTTTTTTTTGGATAATGTTATCTCTTCCTTTATTTTCCCTCAATTTCCCCCTCCTGTCTCTGCCCACAAGTTACATAGGTCATTTTTCACTTTGTATATACTGAATAGCATGATTGCTTTTTGGGGGGGTTCAGTCATGGGCCTGAACTCTTGGCCTAGGCGCTGTCCCTCAGCTCTTCAGCTCAAGGCTAGTGTTCTACTACTTGAGCCACAATGCCACTTTCAGCCTTTTCTGCTTATGTGGTACTGAGGAATCAAACCCAGGGCCTCATGCATACAAGGCAAGCACTTTGCCACTGAGCCACTTCCCAGTCCTCATGATTGCTTTTGTTCATCCTTTCTGTGACCCCTGTTACCCTCCCAAAAGGAAAAACATCAAAAACAAAAAAGGCAAAAACACCACCACCAACAACAACAAAACCCCCAAAACATCTCAGGTCATTTTCTAAGAAGCAGAAAGGTGTGTGAGGTGTTCACCCAAAAGGCAATGGTGAGTAAATGTCTAGGAGGCCAGATTCATTCTCTGTTAGGAGGTATCTGTTGTAGGGTTGCCCATATTGTGCTAAACTTGCCATCTCTATTAGTTTTTTGTTTTGTTTGTCGGTCGTGCGGCCTGAACTCTGGGCCTGGGTGCTGTCCCTCAGCTCTTCAGCTCAAGGCTGGGGCCCTACCACTAGAGCCACAGCACCACTTCCAGCTTTTTCTGTTTATGTGGTGCTGAGGAATCCAACCCATAGCCTCATGTATGTGAGGCAAGCACTCTACCACTGAACCACCTTCCCATTCCCAGAATCTGCTTTTCTAGCCCTGAGAAAAGAAAACTGACAAGCACTAGATATTTGTAGGAAACCAGTAACTTAAAATGAGAATTTTAGGCCAGGCATCAGTGGCTCATGCCTGTAATCCTAGCTACTCAGGAGGCTAAGATCTGAGGATTACAGTTTGAAGCCATCCTGGGAAAGAAAGTCTGTGAGACTTTTTTTTGTGTGTCTGTTGTGGGGTCTGAACTCTGGGCCTGAGCACTGTCCCTCAGCTCTTCAGCTCGAGGCTAGTGCTCTACCACTTGATCCACAGCACCACTTTCAGCTTTTTCTGCTTATGTGTTGCTGAGGAATCCAACCTAGGGCCTCATGCATGGGAGGCAAGCACTCTACCATTGAGCCACCTTCCCAGCCCCTGTGAGATTCTTATCTCTGATTAATCTCTGAAAAATGAGAAGTGGAGCTGTGGTAGAGCACCAGTCGAGCAAAAAAAGCTCAGGGATAGCACCCAGGCCCTGAGTTTAAGCCCCAGGACTGGCACAAAAAAGAGAGAGAGTCAGGCACTGGTTGTTTATGCCTGTGATCCTAGCTACTCAGGAGGCTGAGATCTGAGGATCGAGGTTCAAAGCCAGCTCAGGCAGAAAGTCCATGAGTACTCACCTTGAGCTGAAGGGCTGAGGGACAGCACCCAGGCCCCAAGTGTAAGCCCCATGACTGACAAAAACAAACAAAAACTTTATACTTTTTTATTAAGTTAAATTAAGATTAATAAACAGTATGTCAAGAAGTTGCTCTAAAAAGGAGTTGCTGGGGAACCTCAGGCAGAACATCAGAAACATGATTGAACCAGGTGATATGAATGTTTTATATCTCGGGTGATTCAAATAAGGCATGACAGGATGTGAACTGTATTAATTCTCACTTCATTTAGTATTTGCCTTAGTACTGTCAACACGGTTGGATCTCATGCCATTAACTTGGTTGAAGGGAAAGTTAGAATTCTTCCTCATAGGAAATGACTGCTTAGCAGTTCATGAAGCTTGTGGATTTGGGGGGTATTTAATAACACCTTTATTTTGTAATGTAGTATAAAAATTAAGCCATATCACTACCCTCAAACAGCTGGTAGCTACAAAGAGGGGAAGAGTAGGAAAACAAAGGCAAGAGCCATATATAGTACCAACCATGGTGGTGATTGACAGGGGCATGGTAATCAGCTGCTTGTGAGTATTCTGTGTAACTCAGAGAGGAATCAGGACTCTGTAGCATCTCTGCTTTAAGTATTAAGAGACTAGAACCTTGGACTCCTCAACTACAATTCATTTTATTTCCCAAATGTATTCTTTCTGTCTACAGAAATTTTAACTAACGTTCTTATATTATAAAAAGACTAGGGCTGGGAAGGTGGCTTAGTGGTAGAGCGCTTGCCTTATATGCATGAGACCCTGGGTTCAATTCTTCAGCACCACATAAGCAAAAAGAAAAAAGCCAGAAGTGGCGCTGTATGTGGCTCAAGTGGTAAAGCACTAGCCTTGAGCTGAAGAGCTGAGGGACAGCGCCCCAGGCCCAGAGTTTAGGCCCCACAACCAGACCCCCCCCCCAAAAAAGACTACTGTTTATTAAGTAACTGTTGTGCTAAAAAGTTGGTCAGATACTTTTTTTTTTGCCAATCCTAGAGCTTGAACTCAAGGGCTGGGCACTATTCCTGAGCTGCTTTTGTTCAAGGCTAGCATTCTACCACTTGAGCTGCAGTGCCACTTCCAGCTTTTTCTGTTTATGTGATACTGAGGAATCAAACCCAGGGCTTTATGCATGCTAGGCAAGCACTCTACCACTAAGCACATTTCCAGCCCTTGGTCAGATTCTTGATCATTACTTTATTACAGAAAAAGATAGCAGTAATCATATTAAAAAATTTGAACTTGTTGGCACTTGTGGAAACTACATGAAGAAGGTAGAATATGTTTATTAGTATAGTGCTTCTTTTAGGACCTATGTTGAGTGTCATAGGTAAGATATTTCTTTGCAAGCTGGGCTCTGGTGGCTCATACCTGTAATCCTAGCTACTCAGCAGGCTGAGATCTGATAGGATCATGGTTTAAAGCTAGCCTGGGCAGGGAAGTCTGAAAGACTATTATTTCCAGCTAACTACCAGAAAACTGGAAGTAGTGCTGTGGCTCAAAGTGGTAGAGCACTATCCTTGAGCAAAAGAGCTCAGGGACAGTGCCCAAGCCTGAGTTCAAGCCCCATGACTGACACCCCTCCCCCCCACCACCAAAAAATCACACTTTAAATTGGATTTTTTTTTTTTTTTTTGCTGGTATTGAGACTTGTACTCAGGGCCTGGGCACTGAGCTTTTTCACTCAAGTCTAATGCTTTATCATTTGAGCCATAACTCCATTTCTGGCTTTTTGGTAGTTAATTGGAGATAACAAATTTACAGACTTTTTTGGCCAAGTGGGAGCTTCAAACCTCAATCTCACCCTCCTGAGTAGCCAGAATTACAGGCATGAGCTGCCAGTGCCTGGTTGGACAACTCTTTGAGAAAATAACTTCATCTTTTGTAACCATCATTAAGCTTATAATTACTCTATGACATGCCTTCCCTATTTTAGGTACTGGGGTTTCTCAACTTGCGGCCCTTGGTACCATGACATTTTAGGCTGAACAGTTTTGTTACAGAGA
The DNA here is from genome assembly GCF_000151885.1 of Dipodomys ordii. NCBI lineage: Eukaryota > Metazoa > Chordata > Mammalia > Rodentia > Heteromyidae > Dipodomys > Dipodomys ordii. The sequence continues at coordinate 19,845,454 of NW_012267223.1, forward strand.
GCTATCCTGTGCTAGAGGACTGGAGGACATTTAGCAGCATCATTGACTTCTATTGAGTAGAGTAGCATTCTTCCCCAGGTTGTGATAGTCAGAATTATTCCTTCAGATATTCTCAGATGCCAAAATCATTCCCAGCTGGGAACCAATAATATATGTTGTAGAGCTGAAAAGTATTTCTAGCCAGGTGCTGGTGGCTTACACCTGTAATCCTAACTACTCAAGAGACTGAAATCTGAGGGTCATGATTATAAGTCAGCAGGGTCAAAAAAGTTTGTGAGACTCTCATCTCCAATTAACCGCCAGAATACTGGAAGTGATGCTGTGGCTCAAAGTGGTAGAGCACTAGCCTTGAGCAGAAGAACTCTATATTTGAGCTACACATACACACACACACACACACTGTAGTTTCTAGGGCTCAAGTGATAGAGCACTAGCCCTCAAGTACAAGTCCCTGAGTTCAAAGCCAGCACTGCCAAGGAGAAAATGTATGAATTGTCAGTTCTGGAGTCAAAACACCTGAGTGCCATCCCTATTCCTACTAGTTATATTAGTCTGCCTCAGTTTCCTCATCAGCAAAATGAAGGTGACAATAGTATGTGATTTTGTTGGGTTGTTTTAAAAAATGCAGAAACTAATTTATGTAAAAGTTTTAAGATAATTCTGACAAAAGAGTAAACAAGGGCTGGGAAGGTGGCTCAGTGGTAGAGCACTTGCCTTGCATGCATGAGGGCCCTGGGTTCGATTCCTCAGCACTACATAAGCAAAAAGAAAAAAGCCAGAAGTGGCGCTGTGGCTCAAGTGGTAGAGTTCTAGCCTTGAGCTGAAGAGCTGAGGGACAGCACCCAGGCCCAGAGTTCAGGCCCCACGACCAGACCCAAAAAGCAAAAAACAAAGAGTAAACACTAAGACAAGTGCTGGTGGCTCACACCTGTAATCCTAGCTACTCAAGAGGCTGAGTAAGGATCATGGTTCAAAGCTAGCCTTGGCAGAAGTCTGTGAGACTCGTTATCTCTAATTAACCACCAGAAAGTTGGAAGTGGAGCTGTAGCTCAAAGTGTTAGAACACTATCCTTGAGCAAAAGGAACTCAAGGTCAATGCCCAAGACTTGAGATCAAGCCCCACGACCAAAGAAAAATAAAGAGTAAACACCAGACACGTTACTTTTTTCTCAGTGGTTTCTAAGGTATAGAAGAACAAGATAGGACTACCTAGGACTCTAGGTAGCGTTTGCTCCTATTTCATCTTCTATATCTGACTGCCCAGTATTCCAGGGCAAAAACTGTCTTTCATTATATGATTCCATATAAGAGCACACACAAAATTGCTGCTAAGATAAAAGATATACTCAGAAGAAGTAATTTCATGGATATTTGTGAAAGGAGCCAGGACCCATCTTAGAGATTTGTGATCAATCTCTGGTGCCTTCCCGAGAAGTGTTTTGTCCTTTCTTAGGGACACAGAATTGTGCCATACATTGTGTTCCCCTCCTTGCTCCGGCTGCATGGCTATAGTTGCCTATACGGCAATTATGTGAAATTCACTTCTGAATGTTTGCAAACTAGAATTACTCCTAGATTCTTTTCTTTTACCCCTGATTCTGAGAACTAAATTCAGTACTTGCTAGGCAAGTACTCTTCTACTGAGATAAATCTCTTAACCCTGTATAAGCATCTTGATCAACGTCACCCCTTCCCTGTCTCCCTGCATCTAACCCAGCCTCACCCATTCTCTCAAGTTTCACATATATACATTGAGTATTGTTATGACTGTGTTTACTCACCATTTGCCCACCTCCTCTCCTTTACCTTCATCCTCTTCAGACCCAACAGGGAGATTTTTTTTTTTTTTATTGTAAAGATACTATACAGAGGGTTACAGTTACATGAGTGAGGTAATGAGTACACTTCCTCTTGAACATTGTTACCCCCTCCATTGTTTTCCCCCTATCATCCCCTCCCTCCCTCCCTTCCCCGAGGTTCTTTTTTTTTTTATTGTGATTAAGTGATTACATAATTTCTAAGTCACTAGTTCATTCTAACTTTCCTGGAGCAAATTGTCTATCACAGTCTGTAATATATAACAGTGTTCACTTGTTATATACCATATTTGTGATCAGCAGCGTGGGGATATTTAGTAGTGGTTCAACCAGATGAGCGGGAGTTCTTTGTTTCTTAAGTCCCCAACAGGGGAGATTTTTAATTCTTGCCTTTCCCTGAAAGCTTCAAGCCTGGGATTGGCCAGTTGGCCCCAAGCAAACCCTCTAGCTAGGCGTTTCACACTGGGCTCTTCTGAGGAGCAAGATTCTTAGCTAAGAATGATGATGTTGGGTTGGTCCATTGCTAAGGTGGTAGAGCATCTGCCTGGCATGCATTAGGTCCTGGGTTCTAATTGATACTGAGGAAGCCATCAGTAGAGGAGAACAAGTTCCTTGAGTGTGAAATGTTGTAGTAGTTATTTTGCAAGTGGAAAATGAGCCCTTTGTAGAAAGACTTATGCAGAATGTATATATAAAGAAGCCCTATTACCTCTCCCTGGACTCTATTCATAAGGAAGTTGTAGTTCGCTTCATCGTTCCCTCTGAATATTCTTTGTTTTCATTCTTGAAGGACTGCCGCCAACTCCAGTTCAGCTGCTCTATCCAGTGTCCCGATTCAGCAATGTCAAATCCCTGCAGCACCTTTGCAGATTCCGGATCCGACAGCTCGTCCGAATAGATCACATCCCGGATCTCCCACTGCCTAAGTACAATGGGGTTGTTTAGATTGGGGAAGAAATTGGGGTGGATTATAAATAGCAATGAGTCCTGCAAGCTGCTCACACAGGCAGAGGCTGGCCTAAAGTATTCACAGGCAGTATACTTTCATTTTTCGTGTGTCTTAACTAGAGCTGTCACACTGAAGCTGAAAATGGAGAAAGAGAGTTTGTCAGCCCTTTTTGTGGGCCCCATGGAGAGCAGAGTAGGAGTGTTAAGAGAGAGAGAGACAAAACTGTAATGAAGGAGAAGGCAGGAATTTTGTTAGGTTGACAGAAAGTCCTTGGTATTATGTTAGTCGTAGAGGAATGAAGAAGAAAGAAGAGCTAAACAAAGGAGTAGCCGGGCGCTGGTGGCTCACGCCTGTAATCCTAGCTACTCAGGAGGCTGAGATCTGAGGATCACAGTTTAAAGCCAGCCCGGGCAGGAAAGTCCGTGAGACTTATCTCCAATAAACCACTAGAAAATCGGAAATGGTGCTGTGGCTCAAGCAGTAGAGCACTTGCCTTGAGCTGAAGAGCACAGGGACAGCGCCCAAACCCAGAATTCAAGCCCCACGACCGACAAAACAAAACAAAACAAAAAAAAGGAGTATATTTTGCCTGAGCACCGATGGTACATGCCTGTAATCCTAGCTACTTGGGAGGTGAGATTAGAGGATTGCGGATCCAAGCCGGCCTGGGCAGGAAAGTCCATAAGACTCTTAGTTCCAATTAACCACCAGAAAACCAGGAGTAGCACTGTGGCTTAAATGGTAAAGCTCTAGCCTTGAGTGGAAGAGCTCAGGGAGCTGAAGTGCCCAGGCCCAGAATTCAAGTCCCATGACTCAAAAAAAAAAAAAAAGAGTATGTCTTATAATTTTATCCTTTATATGTGTCTCTATTTTTCACAGACCTCTGATATCTTATATCCGAAAGTTCTACTACTATGATCCTCAGGAAGAGGTATACCTGTCTCTAAAGGAAGCGCAGCTCATTTCCAAACAGAAGCAAGAGGTAGAGCCCTCCACGTAGCGAGGGCCTCCTGTTGGTCACCACCAAGGGTAAGGACTCTTTGCTTTCCTGCCCAGCCTATGTACTGGGCAGTTTTCATCTTGTGTTGAGCATCATGCCTCCCCACAATTCCCCATGTGTACCCCCAATCCAGGCATCTGGACTCACCAAGGAGTATGTACTCTGTTTAGAAGAAAGTCAGACAAGAAATGCTTAGGCTGGGCATGGTGTATGACTATTATCTTAGCACTGAAACAGGAGGATTACTGATTCAAAGCCAGACTAGATTTTTTTTTTTTGCCAGTCCTGGGACTTGATCTTGAGACCTGGACACTGTCCCTGAGCTTCTCTTGCTCAAGGCTAGCACTCTACCACTTGAGCCACAGCACTACTTCTGGCTTTTTCTGTTTATGTGGTACTGAGGAATCAAACCCAGGGCTTCATGCATGCTAGATAACACACTACTACTAAGCTACATTCCCTGCTCCCAGACTGAATTATATATAGACTTTAAAAAAAGAGCTGGGGGGCTGGGAAGGTGGCTCAATGGTAGAGCGCTTGCCTTGCATGCATGAGGCCCTGGGTTCAATTCCTCAGCACCACATGAGCAAAAAGAAAAAAGCCGGAAGTGGCGCTGTGGCTCTAGTGGTAGAGCGCTAGCCTTGAGCTGAAGAGCTGAGGGACAGCACCCAGAGTTCAGGCCCCACAACCGGACCCAAAAAAAAAAAAAAAAAAGAGCTGGGTGCTTGTAATCCTAGCTACTTAGGAAGCTGAGATCTGAGGATCATGGTTCGACGCCAGCCCATGAGACTCTTATCTCCAATTAGCCACTTCAAACCCAGAAGTAGCACTGTTACTCAAGTGGTGGAGCACTAGCCTTGAACACAAAGAGGCTCAGGGACAGCATCCAGGCCTTAGTTGAAACCCCACAACTGACAAAAAAAATACAAATACCCAAAAAACATAAAGCCAAGTGCCAGTGGATCATGCCTGTAATCCTAGCTACTCAGGAGACTGAGATCTGAGGATTGTGGTTTGAAGCCAGCCTAGGCAGGAAAGTCTGTGAGACTCTTATCTATAAGTAGGGGAAAAAGAAGAAGAAAAGCTAGAAGTAGAGCTGTGGCTCAAATGGTAGAGCACTAGCTTTGAACAAAAATACTCAGAGATAGCACCTATCTGGTCCCTGAGTACAAGCCCCAGGCCCAGCACAAAGAAAAAGAGAGAAGGAGAGAGGAGAGGAGGCAAGGAGGAAAGAATGAAAGAAGGCTGGGGTCATGGTTCAAGGGATCAACACTTGCCCAGCAAATGCAAATCCCTGAGTTCAAGTTCCATTACCACTAAAGAAAAGGAGGGGGGTGGGGGCAGGAAATACTTTAAAATGTGCCAAATAGCCAGGTGCCGGTGGCTCATGCTCATAATTCTAGCTACTTAAGAAGCTGAGATCTGGGAATCATGGTTCAGAGCCAGCCCAGGTAAGAAGGTCCATGAGACTTTTGTCTCCAATTAACCACCAGAAAACTGGGAATAGTGCTGTAGCTCAAAGTGTTAGCACACTAGCCTTGAACACAAAAGCCCAGGGACAGCACCCAAGTCCTGAATTCAAGCCCCACAACTGACCAAAAAAAAAAAGGAGCTGGGCCCTGGTGGCTCACGTCTGTAATCCTAGCTACACAAGAGCCTGAGATCTGAGGATCACAGTTCAAAGCCAGCCCATGCAGGAAAGTCCGTAAGACTCTTATCTCCAATAAACCACTAGAAAACTGGAAGTGGCACTGTAGCTCAAGCGGTAGAGTGCTCGCCTTGAGCTGAAGAGCAAAGGGACAGCGCCCAAGCCCAAAGTTCAAGCACCATAACCGGGAAAAAAAAATAATACAGCAAGAAAATGTGGAATGTGTTTAGGCAAAAAGTTAGTGAGAACTTCATCTCAACTAACAAGCTAGGTGGTGGTGTTCACAGCTATGATTCCAGCTATACAAGAGACATAAGTTGGAAGACTGGGGTCTGAGAATAGCTCTGGGCAAAAATAAGAGACCTTATCTGAAAAATAACTGTTTTTGAAAAATATACCACTTCCTGTCTTAGTTTTCTTTTTAGCCTCTAGACCAAGTGGGTCAGAGGAAAAAGTAAGGGAAAGTGGGTGGTAGTAAACTAAAAGGTAAGAGAATAGAGAATATGAGTAATGTTATAGGATATATTTCCTCATTTATTTCAGAACCTCATTTTGGCACTCAATAATATGCTTGACACAGAAGTCATCTCCATATCCCCAGCCAGCTGTGATGTTTGCACAAGCATCTGGCTGTCTAAGCTCTATTCTCCTTTTCAGCTTCACTTCTCCAACCTCCAGCAGCTAGTTTGTTCTGTCACTCCATTTTGGTTGTATACTGTTGAACCAAACCATCCTAACTTCTTCCTTCTGTGTTTTACCTAGGCATCTGATTGCCAAGCTCCAGTTTGAAGAGCCAAATGTAAAGAAGAACGAGGAAAAACAAGAGAGAATATGAAGAATTGGGAGTCTCTGTGCAGACTTTGTTTCCCCTGTAGCCCTGGGGCTTGGAAGAAGCACACAGCCATACTCTGAGTGGGGCTCCAGCATTTTGCATACCCCATGGTACCCCAGAACTAGATAAGCTCCTTGAAAAACTGGAAGTCTCAACACTGTTTTTATTTTTGTTTTTTTTTTTTCAATAAGTTTTGTTTTTGATATTTCCATTTCTCAGAATGGAAAACTCACTTTGAAGGCAGCTAAGCTTTGTGCCCATTGGACTGAAAGTAGTATAAAGGAAGATCAGGTCCAAAGGGTTGGGAGTAGAGGAGTCTAGTTCAGCTAGTAACAAAAAATATGAGTCCTCACCGTGGATCTTGAGGAAGGGCAAGGCGTCAGAGAAGGGCAAAGTGGGACTGGAAGTTTCTGCAGGAAGGAGAATCAGCTCCTCAGTGCCAAGAGTCAGTAGGAATGGGAGAAAGGAGGGTGGTGCTCGGCAGGAAGATTGTTAGACTGGCAGATACTTCGCTAGAGGACATAGTGACTCCTCACAGCCTCCCTTTTAAGGGTTGGAAACTTGATTTCAGTATATGTCTTCATTCTGTTTTACTTCATTCTTTAAGCTCTGTGACCTGAAGTTACCACCATTTTCCTTTTACCCATAGCCCTTTTCCCCTGAGATAACTGTCCATTTCACTTCAGTCTGGTTACATCCTGTTGCCTCCACTGCTATTGCTTCTACCAGCTGGTGAGGCTGCTCCATCACCTGAGCAGTACAGAGCTCCAATCTGGGATGCTGAGGTTAATGGAACATGCTTCCGGTAACTTCATGACAAACAGGGGCCATGGTTTAGGCGTCCTTGTTGCCTCCATCTATCTGTTAGTGAAAGGGAATGTAGAAGAAGGTGAGAAACAGTATTGTGCTCTTCCTAGAGGAAGCCCAGCGTCTCAGCCTTAATGAGATTTCCTTAGTGCAGAGGAAGAGCATCACCTCGGGTTTTTGGGTTTATCTGTTGTTCTAGAGATAGCAATGGCTTCTTTATTTTTATGTTCATCCTAGCAACCAAGACATTTCCTGAGTCAGATCCTGCTGCCCTCCTTTCAGTGGGAAGTTCTGTCAGATGGCTTGTTTCACAACTGGACATGAAAAAGGGAGGATAAAAACTCAGTGTTTTTCAGTGATCTTTAATTATGCCTGCAGCCAGCCATTGCCAGTCATACAATATTGTGAGTTTGCTTTCTCATAGTTACTCTCTATGGGAAAGGTTTGCTGTTAAAATGTGACCGCTGAGCTGTTGGGTCTTTATTACTCTTCTACATTGTGTTCTATGTGACTGTCTTTTGGATGTCTATGCTGTGTCTGCCTCATCAGGAGACAAATAATGCTGTCAGTTTGGGGGCAAGGTCCCTGTGTCTTGGTTGTTTTATAGGACTGCCTCATCTGGAAGCCCTGCCTGGAAAGATCAGTTTTCTTCCTTGTAGCTGAACAGAGAGGAAATATGCATTATTACTATAAAGAGATGACCCACAAGATGTGTTTTGCAGCATAAACCCAGCCACAATATCCTACGGTACCTCTCCTTTCTTTGGTTTCAATACCAGTTTTATAAAATTGTGATCCAGCCAGGTGTCGATGGCTCTTGGCTGTAATCCTAGCTACTCAAGTGGCTGAGCTCTGAAAATCACAGTTACAAGCCAGCCTTGGCAGGAAAGTTCATGAGACTCTTATCTCCAGTTAACCAGCAAAAAGCTAGAAGTAGAGGTATGACTCACAAGTGGTAGAGCATCAGCTTTGAACAAAAAAGCCAAGCAAAGAGCAGGAGGCCCTGAGTTCAAGCCCCAGTACCAACACACACACACAGATTGTGATCCAAAGATTGGCTTAACCTGTGAGTCTTGCCTCTGGTGAGTGTAAGTTGTTTGCCATTTTGCAGAAAGTGTTACCCTACCATAGAGCCTGAGGTATGAAACCCAATGAGGTCTTTGAGTGACTAATATGCAGACTACCTGTAATTTCATCCCACCCACCCCCCATTTTAGCTACTCATAATTTAAAAATTATTTTTTTAGTGTGTTTTCATGGCTGTGGGCTAGTTAGTAAACATGTTCCCTGGACTGAGGGAACTTTCAAGTCACTGCTGCTCATGATGTAATTGGAGAATGACTCATTGTAGCAGAGAATCAAGGCCTGTCTTTAAAGACATTTAGAGTGGGTGAGATCAGGGAAGACCAGATGGTCTGGGAGAGCGCTGCAGCAGTGAGGCTTTGGGTTGTAGGCAGGGGAAGCATAAGAAGAGAAATACATGAACAAAAGCAATGAAGCAGAAATCTGCATGGTGTGTGCTGAGCAGTATACCGTTCTTTCAGAGCACCATCATTACAAAATCCGATCAGTGCAGTGGTCCAGACGGAAGCTTCTCAGGCATGAGGCAGGTCTAAAAGTTAAAAGAATCTGGTAGGTGGAGGCCAAAGCCAGAAATCAGCCAAGTGACTATCAATGGCCCAGCCCCTCACTATTGACCTTTATCTGCTCAAACTCTGAAGGAGATGATGGTAGTCAACAGTGAGTACCTTTGTGATACTGGGGTTTGCAGTAGAGAATTCATACACTCAGGAACAAAACCAAACTGGCTTGCAGAGGCATGTCCCAACTGCCTGTCTCTCCCCCCACCAGTTCCTGGGGAAGACTGTTTACATATATGTGGTTTATCTGCTTTTCTCACAGCTTAGATTGGCCTGACCCTTCCTTAGTTGAATACACTGCAAAGGGCATCACAATCTCCATCAGGTATGAGTGTTTGGTGCAGGTGGGCGTGGCCTTGTGTAGAACAAGTTAGATAAGCAGTGGAGAGAAGGGGACTGAGACTGTTGACTAAAGTGCAGGTTGGCTAGAGTCAGTAGGGCAGAGGAAAGTAGGAGCAGGGCTGGTGGTTAGCACTTGTCCAGGGCTGAGCATGCCAGTGGAAATGCAGTGTGCAGTGTACTCATTCCTCTCTACTTCTATGCTAAAAGTCATGAACTGGGAAAGGCTCTTACTTTAGAGACCCATTGTTGGTTTCTCTGTTGTGGGTGGGGAGTGTCAGTACTCTCAGGTCCTTTACTTGTTTATGACTGATGTACTGTATTGCTCAGCTTGGTATGCACCAATGTGAGCCAGTGTCAACTACTGCTGCAACCTGCTGTTACTTGAAATGCTTGTATTATATTTAGAGCACAGGAGTAACAGGGTGGGGGCTTTGGTGTGGGGAACTAGATAAATGAGTGACAGCTGGTCCTTGAAATAATTTGGGGATCATTTACGACAACCTTGGCCTGGTCTCCTACCTATGCCATGATAAAAGAGAACATGGATGGCAGTATCAACCTCCTGAGAAGAAAGATGACAGGGAGCTTCTTGGATTCTTCTTTCTTTCCTTCTTTTCATTTGGGCTGATTGTGTGGTTGGAAATGATATGGAGATAGCATATCCTCTCCAGGATTCATCTGGAAGGATTGAGGAGTGGAGATGGTCAGAACTCCCAGGTCCAGGCATGTGAGACTGGAATAGAGCCAACCTTTTCTACTGGGCTCCCAGCAGAGCACAGTCTGCTTGAAGTCCCCATCCAGAAGGAACTGGGGATAGGAGGAGGTTTCTCCCCCAAAGTGAGATTTTTCTCCTCTCTGCTGTCTCTCCCTTCATTTTGAGCCCAGAGGTTAGAGGACCAGGCACTAGGCTGTAGCTCTGACTACTGGAAAGGTCTGCAAGTCTGTGTGTGGTGAGTGAATGAGTATATGTGTCTTCATTTGCAGAAGTCTTGTGTCTAGTTGGAGTATTGAGAGCATCTCCACTGGTGGGGGACTGGAATTTGTTTTCCACTTAAAGAGAATGACATGGCCCCCATGTGTAGGGGAAGAGCTTTTGAGTTAGACATTTTCCCTATGGGAATCCTCTTGGTTTGGTTTGTGGGAAAGGGAGAGATGGATAAGTGGGTTTTATCTCTAGTCGTCAACACAGCTGTCTTTACACTGAATTTGTGCTATTGCATACATGTAGCCATCTTTCTTTTTCACTGCAGCAGTGTTTATCAGTAGTTCAAAATGATTTATTTGCTCCTGGGGAGTAAAACCTTTTTTATTAAAAAAAAAAAAAGAAAAAAGAAAAAGAAAAAAATATGCCCTATTATACTATGATAGCTGTAGGATTATGGGGCCACAGAAGTCCACAAGTCCCAGTATGTATCCTGTTTTGACATTGGAGCCCTCATGCTCAGCACAGAATGACAGGAGGCCTCGAGCAAATGGAAACGTTTTTAGAGAAATGAGATGGGTTGAATCACAGAGACAGGCACTGGGGACTCAGGTACTGCAGTTCAGAAACAGAGGAATGAGTTGCATTTACAATATGGATTCTCTAATCTGCCAGAGGAAGAGACCTTTCTTACAGCAGATTTCATGTCATCTTTGTCCTTTTCATTGCTTTTTGGGGCATGGGGTGTATTGGGGTAGGGGGGATCACCTAGTTCTTCCTGTCTCCTTTCCTGCCCTCTCTGCACCTTTTCCCATTCCTTCCCACTCTCATCTACCTCCCAGGAAGCCAGCCCTGCATGCTGAGTTTGTGACATGCCTTCACTCCCATTTCATTCAGCAGGTTTTAGAGGGTTCCTAGAAGTGCTCCCTTCCCCTCTCCTACTCCTCCATGCCAGGAGGCATAAAGGGGCCGGCAAAAGCAGCCAACCATGGCGAGAAGACACCTATATCAGGTCGCAGCTGGACTGCGATTGTAGTTGCTCCTGGAGACAAAACATAAAGAAAACAGGACACTATTCATTAGAACCCATCCGGGCTAATCATGTACCTGTACACAGCCACACTCGGCTGTGTCCGCAGCTCCCTAACCAGCTCCGATGGAGTGGCAGGCTGGTCTGACCACTCCATCCCTGGTGCTTCATAGGACAGGCAGGATCCGGGCACCACCCTGCGGGCAGGCCAGTTGTTGGGACGCCCAAAGCGGTGCTGCCATGGCACAGCCACTGCTGTACATTTTGGTTGTTTTTAAGGAAGTTCATGATGAAGGGTGTCATTCTGGCTTCATGTGGTTGCCAGTTCTCTAGAAGGGGAGCCACACTCCCTGCAACCACCCTGTCCCAATTAGCCACCCCTGCCCTCCAAGCCAAAGCGTGGCCTGGCTTTTGTCTTCCCATTTAGTTGTCCTTTCCCTCTCCCCTTTTGTGCTTAATTTATTAAAATAGTTGCTGTATAATTTATTTTCATAAACTATAAAAAATGACTAAATGGTTAAAATAGACTTGCAGGCCAATCTTAAATGGGGGGGGGAGGGCCTGAGGGAGGGCTAGGGAGAGGGAAAGATGTTTTGATATAAACAAAACAAATGCACTTTGGGTGTGTTTTGGTATTTTTCTGGGTATAGAGGGGTGGGCATTGGGATGTCCCTGTAGACTAGGTCCAGAATGGGGTGTCTGTATATACTGTATTAATAGGCATGTTTGACTCTTGTAAAGGGACATTAGTAGCTGCTGCAGGTCCTGTTTGGAAATCCCATGTACAATTCCCAGGTTTTTGTAAGTGTCAGTGCGGGAGACCTTTGACTCTTGTGTTTGTATCTCCTTTTTATGATTGCTGTACCGACCCATGTCTTTTTGGGGAGGGGTGAAAAGAGATTTGAAATAAAAAGTTTAGAAATCATTTCATCCCATTGGAGTTTGTGGTTTTTCAATCTCTCTCCCCTCTTCTGCCTCCTCACCTGTCTAGGGATGGGAGGGTGTGTGATGTCAGTAGCTCGGACACACCCAATGCTGGGCTGGTCTCGGTAGAGGTGTTGGAAAACCCCTGAGGCTTATGGCCATTGTTTAAGCCTCTTTGGTCTTCCCCAGGAAGTGCAAGAGATTGCAGAGAGCCTCTGGGTGCTTCTTGCCTTGGTGAGCAGTGGTGTAGGCTCTGCCTATGAGATTTCATATTTTCCCATGTTTGGGCAGTGGTTATCCCATGATAGGTAGTCAAGATTTCTTTACATTTCATCTACATATCTCCAGCTACCATTCTGGAGTTGACTTGTTTGTTTGAGCCTATATAGGGAGTCTCCATGTAGTCCAGACTGGCCTAGAATTTGCAATCCCGCCTTAACCGCTTAAGTGCTGGGATTACACGCCAGCAATCATCATGCCCAGTTCTTCTTCCTTCCTACTGCCTTTCTATCCATTACCTCTTGAGCCGTTTGGAGAGAATACCCACTATCTTCCTTTGACTTACACCAGTTTGTTCCTGGACCCACTCAGATCTCCCGGCTTCACTTTCCCACCCAATCTCTCTACAAGTTCACCCTGTAGGAGGCAATGGACTACCTTTATGCCTTTTGGGGAAATTCTCTGCAGAGAATAGGGAAGCACACCAAATAAGATGACTTCCATGTCTAGGAAGTCATTTCTATGGGCCTGAAGAGAAGGAAAGGAGTCTTGAAATCCTTTACGAGTCCCCAGTACAACTTTTGTTGTTATGGAACCATATCCAGTCAATTCTGATAGTCTTTTTGGTGGCATTAGCTCCTGGTATTCCCTCTCGGAAGCAAGGGTACCTCTGCCAGGCATGGTGGTATATGCCTATAATCTCAGCACTCGGATGAAACGGGTGGATCAGAGAATCCTACGTTTGAGGCTAGTCTGGGTTATACAGTGAGACCCTGCCTCACAAAACACAAACCAAGAAAGACAAAGAGGGAGGGGGGAAAGAGGAAGAGAAATAGCTTGAACAATGAAAGGAATATTACAAGGGAAAATGCTTCACTTGGAATCTAATAAATTATGGCTATTTGGGCAAAGCAACTAGTCGAGCAAAAAAGCTCAGGGATAGCACTCAGGTCTTGAGTTCAAGCCCCAGTATTGGTGCATGCATATATATACACACACACAGTATAGGTAGGTCAGGCACCAGTGGCTCATGCCTACAATCCTACCTACTCAGGAAGCTGACATCTGGAGAATCATGGTTCCAAGTCAGTCTGGACAGGAAAGTCAAATATAAAGCTACCTCTCCTGCCTTTTTCATCCCCCTCTGTGAAACTTCCATTTCTTGTGCTCCCTGTTTACACCTTCCAGCTACCACATTTATTCTATCCCAAAGGCTGTTCTATCTGCCTTCTATAGCCGAGGTAAAGCACATAGACATGTAACTTGCAAGCCAAGAGTAAACAATGTAGGTGATTCCCCATGCCAGTCAGTTGTATGTTGCCTGATTGAAGATGAAAAAAGTGGGTTCCTTATCTTTCTTGGTTCCCTCCAACCTCTCATAGTGTGAGAAGCTTGTGTAAAATCCTAGCGCACTTTTAGTTCAGAACACCCACCATTTTCCCTCTCATGTTCAGCCAAAGACACAGAATTGATACCAACTCAGGAAAGGTACTAGCTAAATTGCTAAATCTCTAATAGGGACCCATCTCAAGGGACTTGTTGTTGTTGTTGTGGGGCTTGAACTCAGGGCCTGTCCCTGAGTCTCAAGGCTAGCACTCTACCACTTAAACCACAGCTCCATATCTGGTTTTCTGGTGGTTAATTGGAGATAAGAATCTTACAGACTTTCCTGCGCTGGCTAGCTTCAAACCACGATCTTCAGATTTCAGCCTCCTGAATAGCTAGGATTACAGGCATGGGTGTTTGGTCTGATCATCTTTAGAAGAATGTATAGACTTAAGGAGCCCTGTGCTGGAGGCTGCAGCGGGCTGGCTGCCCTATAGGAGGCAGGCCTGGGACAAAGTTGCTGCTGGTAGTGATAAAGGGAAGCCAGAGTCCTTGGCCTTTTCCTGCCACCTAGTGGCTGCACAGGCTAGACCACCCAGCCGCCCCTCAAGTTTAGGCAATGATAGGTGAAGAAATACAGTGAGCTAGTTAGTACTCAGGGCTTGGACACTGTTCCTTAGGGGTTTTTTGGGGGGGAGGAGTCCAGTCGTGGGGCCTGAACTCTGGGCCTGGGCGCTGTCCCTCAGCTCTTCAGCTCAAGGCTAGCGCTCTACCACTTGAGCCACAGCGCCACTTCCAGCTTTTTTCTTTTAGCTTATGTGGTATTGAGGAATCGAACCCAGGGCCTCATGCATGCAAGGCAAGCGCTCTACCACTGAGCCACCTTCCCAGCCCTGTTCCTTAGATTTTTTTTTGGCTCAAGGCTGATCCTCAGATCTCAGCCTCCTGAGTAGCTAGGATTATAGAAGTGAGCCAATGGTGCCTGGCTAGCTAAATTTTCTTAAACATCACCTCCAGTCCTCTATCTGCCCCATTTTATGCCCTGCTCCTGGACAATACAGGTTTTCACATCCTCCACCTGTCCCTTGCTTGTAGAACAAGTTACCTTGGTGCAGGTAGGGGTGGAGTGGGAAGTGTTTGTTTTATGGGCTTCTTGGTGGTGGGTTTAGAAACTGAAGCTGTGCACCCCAAGTTGGTGTATGCCAGGCTCATGCCCCACCCTACCCCGGCTGCCTGGGCACTGGCTAGTGACAGATGCTAAGGTCCTAGACCCACTTAGTGTCTGCCCTAGGTTCTATTTACTTCTATAAACATATTCAGTTTTGTGCAGGCTTTGGGACAGGGTTCTCCTAAGCTGCCTTCCCATCTTCTCTGGAGGATTTACCCTTTTGTCTCCAGAGGAGTGGGGAAGAGAGGAGAAAGGAGCAGAGACTGAACCCCAAGGCATGCTGGGTAACACTCTCATGTGTCCCTCACCCAGGGGAGGAGGCTGCCTACAATGATACCTTCATTGCATCATGTCAGGCTCCTGTCCATAAGGCATTAGGGACTATTTGGGGAGGGGCCTAGCCTTGTTGGGTAAGGAGCTTGGGAAGGGGGCCAGAAGCCACACAAGAGCCACATGTTGGGTTGTGAATCCAGAATCAGGTGTCCAAAGAAATATGTGTCTACTCTGCTGCCCATGCCCTTCCCACCCAATTCCCACTTTCCTCTCTCAGGGTCTGGCAGCCTCAGCTGCACCCAGCCAGGATTGCATCATGCTTGGCTTTGTTCTCAGAGCAGCAGGTGCAGGACCTCCCCTCCCCCCCCCATTCCTCCCTCCTCCAAACCTTCCCAGGTCCATGGCACCTTTGAGTTGTGGGTCCTCCCGTGATGGCTCTCAGCTCTTTAAGCACAGGGAGGGAGTAGGAGACCAAGCTAGAGTGTACCCATGATTATATCTGTGCCCTCCCCTGTAAGAACACTGGGTTGTAGCTAGGGTATGACCTCTCAGAATTGGGTGACAAGGTCAGAAATTGTCACCTGCTAAACTAAAGCTAGTAATCAATGTCAAATGAACTTATTCAACCCTTGTAGAAAGTACTTAACTAGTATTGGGTGTTTGTAAGCCTGCCCAAGGACCAAGCCCTCACAGTCCACATTTGCATCTAATCTTTCAAGAAGCCTGTCAGGCAGCACTATTATCATTCCTGGTTTTTGTGTGGGAGGTGAGGATATTTGCCCAAGATCACCACTCAGCTGATCACCACTCATGAATTTTATTTTATTTTTATTTATTTAGTTTTGTCAGTCATGGGGCTTGAACTCTGGGCTTGTGCACTATCCTTGCACTCTTCAGCTCAAGGTGAGTGCTCTACCACTTGAGCCACAGCACCACTTCCGGTTTTCTGGTGGTTAATTGGAGATAAGAGTCTCATGGACTTTTCTGCCTGGGCTGGCTTTGAACCGTGATCCTCAGATCTCAGCCTCCTCAGTAACTATGATTACAGGCGTGAGACACTGGTGCCCGGCCACTCATGAATTTTAATCTTGATCTGTCTCCCTCTAGTGGGACTTGAAGCCTTACCAAGAGATGGTTGGTAAATGTGGTGCTAAGGAAAATTGGACATTTTCTTTTCCTTCCTTCCTTCTTTCCTTCCTTCCTTCCTTCTTCCCTTCCTTCCCTCTTTCCTTCCTTCCTTCCTTCCTTCATCTCTCCTCTCCTCCCTCTCCTCTCTCTTAATGTTATTGGGATTTGAACTTAGAGCCTCATCCTTGCTTGGCTTGATTTTCTAACTCAGCTTGCTTGTTCTCCTGGCACTCTATCACTTGAGCCAACCTCCAGTTCTGCTCTCTGCTGGCTAATATTTTATTTTTATTTTTTGGTGCCAGTACTAGGGCTTGAACTCAGGTCCTAGGGGCTGTCCCTAAGCTTTTGTGTTTTTGTGCTCAAGGCTAGTGTTCTACCACTTGAGCCACAGCTCCATTTTTGGGGGTTTTTTGGTAACTGTTTGGAGATGAGTCTCACAGACTTTTTTTTCCCCTGGCAGGCTTTGAACTGCAATCCTCAGACTTCATATACCTGAGTAGCTAGGATTACAGGTGTGAGCTACCAGTGCCTGACTACATAGAGAATTCTTTACTTTGTAAAGCAGAATACCATAACTTAGACTTGATCAAGCTCAGAATGGGTGGCTGCCTTTACCTTTCTCTCCCAGGCACTGAAGGACAAACCAGGGGAAAGCCAATGAGCCTGGCGGAAGCTCTACCAGGGTCTGGGAGAGAGGCCGGTTCAGGGTCCGTAGGGTGGGGTGAAGCGGGGGGGACTACACAGCATACTTGTTGGCTGGCCCTTTTCTGTCTTCTGTCTCTTTAGTTCAGGACAGATTTCATCTGAAGGGACAAAGAGCCCCATTGACCTCATAGCCTTATGACCCCACCCAAGTGTGCCCTCCCTTCCCTAAGCAGCCCTGCATAGCAGATAGGGGCATGAGGCCACCTAGAGGGCATGGCAAGGAAGCTGAGAAAGGCCACAGGCAGCTGGGCAGAGTAAGTGGGAAGTGCCACCAGACCTTCACCAGGAATGGATGAGTGCCTGAGGGGCTCTAGTTTCAGGAGCAAAGTTGCCAATGCACTGCCAATGATGGGAGAGCCTACGGGGTCCAACTCAGCCCCCAAATGAGCAGCTGGGAGCTCAGGGTCTTGGGCTTACATTCCTGCCTCCCACCCCCAGCACACACACACACCCCACACACGCACCCAGACTATAAAGCCCCCTTTGTCTAGCCCATTGAGGATCTTAACTCTCCATCTCCGCTCCCTGCCCCCTTCTCCCTTTACCCTCGGGTGCCTGAGGAAGAGGCCAGGGCTTATTGAGAAGGAATGAAGCCACCTTCATGATGGCCTGGACACTGGCCCAGAGGGCTAATGCAGCCAGCCTCTGCACAGGGATGCCCCACCTCACTGCCTGCCTCCAGGATCCCCCACCCCTGCTTCTCACATGCCTTATCATGTGATGTAACTGCTTGGTCCGGCCCTGTTGGGGGCAGGACACAGGCTGTGGGCCCTGTTAAAGGCGACTTGGGGAAGTAGTGTGTTTGACACCTCTTTGGTCTTTGCCAGAGTGGGTGCCCCCACCCCATCTCCAACTCAAGTTCCCAGGTGACATCTGGAGTTCACATGCTCTTTCTCTGGCGGTGGATAAAGAAGTCAGCATCCTGCTTGGCACATGGCTGGAGCTTGGCACCGTGGCTGGGTAACAGCAATCTCCATCCATCCATTTGCATAGAGGCTGGGTCCTGGTGGCCTGGAGCAGCTAACCCCCCACCCTCCCCAACACACACACATAGCTGCGTGTTTATACCACCATCCCCGGTGGGGATGCATCTCCCTGTATTCTGTGGGTTGACATTCTTGTTCTCAGACAACCTCTGAAGTGGCCCGTTGGCCTAGGAGGCCATCGGTGTGGGGCATTGGCGTAGGCTCTGCCACCAAGCTGCCTGGTGACCCTGCCCAAACCCCTCTCTAAAGCCTGTAAAATGTGAGATGGAGTCCTTCTGACCCCCTTAACCTCAGGAGTGAGGAGAGGGACGACCTCGCTTGCAATGACAAGGGCACCTTCCCTCCCTTGTGAGACCCCAGGACAGACAGAATTGGGGGGAGGGGGGTGTGAGAGGCAGGAGGAGCCCCCTGGATGTGTGAGGCCCGTGTGCACCGTGCGTGTGCGTGTGTGTGTGCGCGCGCGCGCGCGTACCCGGGAGTGGCAAGGTGACTGCGGGGAGGGTGCCTCTGGCCGTGCGGC
>NW_012267223.1:19864023-19874562 GCF_000151885.1 Dipodomys ordii
CAGAGTGGGCCAGGCCCCGCGGGGCCAGGCGGGGGCGCGGGGGCGCTGGGCGGGGCACCCAGGGAAGGCGCCCTCCCCACCTCCGCTCCGGAAAGACAGCACCCCACATTTACAAGCCCCCCACCCCTTCTAGGCAAAGTCCAGCCCTGCCCTCGTCAACAAGGGGCAGCAGCAGGTCTGCAGAATGAAGGGGGCGATTGCGGGGGGGGGGGTGTGGAGAGGGCGGGTAAGGAGAGGTGTCTCCCAACCATACAATTAATTTCCCTGCCCCCACCCCACCCCGGCCCCCCATGTGGGACTTTAGAATATAGTTCCCCCTCCCCCTCCCCGTCAAGGGACCTCTCCCAGCCGGGCTGCCTCCTCTCCCAGTTAGAGCAGCTGCAGCAGCTGCTGCCACCATTTCATGGCAGTGGGAAGGTGGGGTGGGGTGGGAGACGTTTTCACATGTGCCCCAAATGCAGCACTGCAACCAGTGTGTGTGTGTGTGTGTGTGTGTGTGTGTGTGTGTGTGTGTTGTGGGGGGGGCACAGGGGGAGGTTGTCTGTCTTTCACACCAGATCCCTCACATGGCTCCAAAGGTGTGGGCTGGGCATAGTCACCAGGGAAAGCACACACACACACACACACACACACACACACACACACACACACACACACACACTCCTCGGAGTCCCAGCTCTCATCCTGGATGCACCTCTCAAATGCCAGACTAACCATCAAGGATCACAGCCCCTGCTCCTAAGAGGGGCAGCTGGGCAGTGGGTGCAAAAGTGCACTAGCTAAGATGCTCCTCTTGTGGTCTCTCTCTTTTCCCAGCTTCTTGGGAGTGAGATTTTGGGGTGTGGTCTGGAGAGGTGGGGTGAGTTTTCCTGGCACTAGTCATGTCTGTAAGTTCTGAGTCTTCCACCTTGCTTCTCTTTCCCTGTCCCAGGCTCCTTGGGGCTGCTCTGGGGCCCTGGGTTCTGTGGAAGCTCAGGCCGAGGAGTTTGTGTGGAGGCTTCCCTGTGGTGGGGAGCTCCCAGCAGACAGTGGTTCCCTAAGTTCTGGGGGGTTCGAGAGGGGTCCAGGGGAGGTTTGAAGTATTCTAGGCATCTTTTGTGGCTGGCCAGGATGTTTGGGGCAGGGCTGTGAGCTCCTCTACCTCTAGATCTGTTTGGCATCTTGGGCATTAATTTAAATGTCCAGTGGCAGCTCCCCAGAGCATTAAGGCCTGGCAAAGCAAAGAAGACTCCGTTCTTCATTATCTGCTGTTATCATTACTGCCAAAAAAAAAAAGCAAGTGGCTACTAAATGCCACTGAAATGCTTATTATAAAAGAATGAGTTTTGTGTTATGTTTCACCTTAATACACACACACACACACACAATTTTAAAGTAGAGGCAAGGCTAGGGACACCAATTCTGTCCTCTACAGCGCAGTCAAAGTGCTCCTTCCTTTCTTTACTTATTCTAGGGGCCAGTGCTTCCCTTTACCCAGACCTGGCCAGCCCCTCCCCTGGGAGAAGAATCAGGGCATCATACATTGAGCTGGCTTGCTTTCTTCTCTCTCTTTCTCTTTCTTTCTCTTTCCCTCCCTCCCTCCTTCCCTCTCCCTCTCCCCCCTCTCTATCTTTCTCTCTCTCCCTTTCTCTCTTTCTTCCTTGCTTGTGTTGATCTCTTTACCTATGGCCCCATCCCTCTATTTTTCCTCCCTCCCTTCCTTTTTCCTTCCCTCCCTCCTTTTCTCCCTCCTTCCCTCCCTCCCTTCCTTCCTGCCTTCCTTCCTTCCTTCCTTCCTTCATATCTCCTTCATTTCTCCTTCCTTCTCTTCCTTCCTTCCTCTCCCTCCCTTCTTCCTTCCTCTCTTTCCTTTTTTCCTTTCTTCCTTCTTTTTTCTTCTTGAGGTCTCACTATGTATCCAAGGCTAGCCTTGAACTTGTAGTCCTCCTGCCTCAGCCTCCTGAGTCTGAGATTACAGGTGTACAACCACCATGCATAGCTTTAGGCCATGGGCTTCTGCCCTGTCTCTGCAGAGAGTCACTAGGAGGCTTCAGCCAGGCATGCACTTTCTAGATTGCTATGAAATCTCTCCTGGCTATGGGGGTGTGGCTCTCTAGATGTTCTAGACACCTCTCTCAAGCACAGCACCTCAGCTTGCTCCCTGGACACTTAGAAGCTTGTTCTCATGATAGACATTCTCATGATGCACACATGAGAATGGAGGGGGTGGGCCTAGGTGGGCCAGGCTAGTTGCTGATGCTCAAGGTCTCAGAAAACAGCGTGTATGGGTGCTTCTGAGATCCTAGCTGCTTTCCATGTACTGGGTGAGCTCCTATTTTAAGTTCTCCATGTGCTGAGCCCTCTTGTAAAGCAAGGAATCCTTTTATAGAGCAAGTGCTGATATGTCTGCTTGGTATGTGTGGATTTTGGCATGTAAGGTTTCCTTAAAGGGGAGCATGCCTGGAATCTCTCAAAGGGGCTGGAATTACGGGTGGAGTGGGCGACAGGACTGAAGGGGGTTCCCTCCCACCCCATAGTCGGCCCACCCCTTCTTTCTCCTCATTGGACTCTTCTCGCTCCACCCATGTCTGGCTCAGGGCCAGACAGGGGAGAGGAGCAGCTGCTGGGGATTTCCAGAGCTTCCTGGGGGAGGTGGGAACCACCCCTCCTGTCTCCTTTCCTCCCTTCTCTTCCTCTCCTTTCTTCCTCCATGTCCCCCTTCCCTCCTTTCTCTCCCTTCTTTTAATTTTTTGTCATTCCTGGGGCTTGAACTAGGGACTGGGCACTGTTCCTGAGCTTTTGTGCTCCGGGCTAGTACTCTACCATTGTGAGCCGCAGCTCCATTACCAGCTTTTTGGTAATTAACTGGATAAGAGCCTCACAGACTTTCTTGCTGAGGCTGACTTGGAACCATAATCCCTAGATCTCAGCTTCCTGAGTAGCTAGGATTACAGGTGTGAGCCACTGGAGGCTGAGCTCTTTTTCCCCTTTTATTTCTTGGAATCTCTCAAAGAAGCACCTTTCAGAAGGGCAGAATAGACAGGCAGGTGAGTGGGACAAGCCTCTTGTGGTAGTAATATGGGTGTTTAGATAGAGTGGGGGGGGGCGGGGACTACAGCAGAAGAGGAAGAACAGAAAGTTCCTCACATAGAACCGCAGAATTATAGGATCCAGTATCCTGGAGCTGGAACAGTCTGCTTGATAGGTCTCCCGTGCTCTCCAGAGGGAATGTGCCACCCCAGAAAGAACAAGGGCTTTGCTGTGGAGTCCTGAGCTCTAGCTGGAAGTTCCTAGGTACGTGACTTAACCTCTCTGAGCCTGTTTCCTCATTTACATAGTGGGGCTAACAACTCATCTTCCAGTGCCACTGTGGGCATTAAGTATGGAAAGAGTGTGGTAGATAGGAGGTGCTCCGCATTTCAGGTCTTTTGCTCTCTGTCTTACCACTTCCAAAGCCCTGCTAGAGGATGCCCTGATCTTTATAAGTCACTGTGAAGCCTTGCTTACATGCGCAACTATGCAGTTTATGTTGCTGGAGCTCCAGGTGCTGGTGGCACAGTTAGAAGCCAGGAGGGCCGAGACCCAGCCCAAGACCTCTTCTTCTCCTGGCCCATGACATAGGCTTTCTAAGCACAACTCTCCCAAAGACTCCGGTCTAGAGTGGCAGGCACAAGGCATTTTTGTCAGTTTGTCAGACCAGGGCATAGCTGGCTGTAGTTCTCTTTTTCCTGCTGCTGGCCCAGGGAAACTGCAGTCCCTCCTTTGCGCCTGGAGCCAGCTGTTCAGAGGTTGCCTGGCTGTTTGTCAGCTTCCCAGTGCTCTTTTTCCCATGGGTAAAGCTTTAGCTTTCCTCCCCCCACCAATGGGCATTCAGGTGGGATTTCTTTCACAGGACTCCTCAGGGACTTGGCAACCAGGATAGCAGTAGGGACGGGCATGCTCTTTAGTGTTTCCTTGCTCCACCCAATACCCTACCTTGTCCTTTCTGTACCAGTTGAGGGCCTTCAAAGTCTGGCCTGCCTTCCAGGCCCCCCTGCCTTCTTCCTTCACTTCAGCACCATTGTAGCACCCCAGGCATCTTTGTTTGGGTTCACTGCCCTCTCTACTATAGGGGTTCATTAATGGCAGGCACAACACCTGATTCATCAAACTGTCCCCAGTAGCCCACACAGAAGCTTGCATGCAGTAGATGCTTAATAAGTATCATTTGACTTGATTGAACTGGATCCCACCTGCTTTAGAGAATCAAATTGGGAGGATGTAGAATTGTCTTGAGGGGACAGGAGAAAATGTGGGGGTGAAAAGCCATGGGTGCAAGACTTGCTTTCTCATCTTATCCACCAGGGGGAGCGCTTTCCCCTTCGGTGGATGGACCCCGCTGTTGTAGCCTTTAGTCATGGCCTTTAGTCTCTTGAAACCTACAGGTCACACATTACAGACAGTATTTTTTTTTCTTTTTTTTTTTGGGGGGGGGGTCCGGTTGTGGGGCCTGAACTCTGGGCCTGGGCGCTTCCCCTCAGCTCTTCAGCTCAAGGCTAGCACTCTACCACTTGAGCCACAGCATCACTTCTGGCTTTTTTTCTTTTTGCTTATGTGGTGCTGGGGAATTGAACCCAGGGCCTCAGGCATGCAAGGCAAGCGCTCTACCACTGAGCCACCTTCCCAGCTCCACAGACAGTAATTTTTGACTTTGGACTTTGTGTGAGCCAATACATCAACACAAATTCCATAGGAATACTTCAAAGTGGGAAGTTTAATAAGGCAGATCTTGTGATGTTGGGTAAGGGTATCGAGCCTCATAGTTATTGGGCAGGGGTATCAAGTCCTGTGTGGACTCTGGAGCTAATATACATGGGTTTAAATTCTGTGTGGTTGGGCCTGGGAATGTGGCTCAGTGGTAGAGTGCTTTCCTAGCATGCATGACGCTCTCGTTTCGATTCATTAGTGCCATATAAACAGAAAAAGCTGCAAATGGTGTTGTGGCTCAAGTGGTAGAGTGTTAGCATTGCGCAAAAGAAGCTCAGTGGCTAGGCCCTGAATTCAAGCCCCAGGACTGGCAAAATAAAAAAAAATCCTGTGTTGTCTTGGGTAAGATACTTGAGTTTCCTAGGCCTCCCTTTCTTTATCTGTTAGACAAAGTAATGTATTTTACAGAGTCTTTGTAAAGTTTCACTGGAATAATCCTTACAAAGGATTTAGCAACTAGCCTGTTCACTCTCTCTGGGAACAACTAGACAACTAATTGTCTCGTATTCCAAGTCTTGGAATTGTTCTAGATTCTTTTAACTCTGTGTGTGTGTGTGTGTGTATGCACACGCGTGTGTGCACGCCAGTCCTGGGGCTTGAACTCAGAGCCTGGGCACCGTCCCTAACCTTTTGTGCTCAAGGCTAGCCACAATTCCACTTCTAACTGTTTTGGTAGTTAAATGGAGATAAGAGTCTCATGGACTTTCTTGCCTGGCTTTGAAACAGTCCTGAGATCTCAGCCTCCTGAGTAGCTAGGATTACAGGCTTGAGCCACTGGAACCCAGCTTCTGCCTTTTTTCTTCTTCCTTCATAGGTCCTAAGGGCTCAAAGCTCTGATATTTGTTGCTCCCTGCTCCTTGACCTGGTAATCTTCCTCCTCATCTAATCTCTTAGCTCGCTCTTTTCCATTGTCATCCCTGCTGCCCGCCAGAGGGGACATGACACATCTCTTCTCAAAGTTTGTGCCTAAGCCAGTCTAGAATCTAAGTGTCTAGGCCCCATCATTCCTCTGTCACATCCCGCATTTCCTTTTACATCCTTCCACATTTCCTACCCATGCAACCCCGGCAGCCTGCTCTCTCCTGCCACTCTACCTTTGTCCAAGATAAACATTCTGTCTGGGGTGCCCCATTCTCCAGCCACTCCTGTCTCACAAAATCTCAAAGAGCCAGACTGCATCTTTTGCAGTCAGCTCTCTGGCCTCCAGCTCTGTTTGGCAGGGATCTTATTGTAGAGTCAAGATTTAAGAAGACCAGGCCTGGGGCTGGGAAGGTGGCTCAATGGTAGAGTGCTTGCTTTGCATGCAAGAGGCCCTGGATTTGATTCCCCCGCACTACATAAGCAGAGAAAGCTGGAAGTGGCTCTGTGGCTCAAGCAGTAGAGCACGTGCCTTGAGCTGAAGAGCTGAGAGACAGCGCCCAGGCCTAGAGTTCAGGCCCCACAACCCACCAAAAACAAAAAAAGAAAAAAGAAAAAGAAGACCAGGCCCATTAAAAGGAGAAGTTCAACAGTTTTAATATCCCCAACGTCATCTAGCTTGCCCTCCTAGATCGATCTCCCCTATGCCCTCCCAGGTGAGGGATTCCAAATTACTCTTGTGGCTGCAGAAAGGACACTTGCTTGGGAAAGACTTGAAAAGGTGGCATATAAGAAGTATTCTTATGAGGCACCAGTGGCTTATGCCTAGCTACTTAGGAGGCTGAGATCTGAGGATTACGGTTCAAAGCCAGCTCGGGCAGAAAAGTCCATCCATGAGACTCATATCTCCAATTAACTACCAGAACACCAGAAGTGGTGCTGTGGCTCAAGAGGTAGAGTGCTCAGCTTGAGCTGAAGAGCTCAGGGACAGTGCCCAGGCCAGAGTTCAAACCCCAAGCTGACCTCCTCCGCCCCCCCCCCCAAAAAAAAGTATTCTCAAGGTGGGTAATGCTCCACCCACCACATATGGAGTTCTATTTCTCCAAATCCGAAAGAAAGAACATCCATGGAGAAAATTGGACTTGGGGTATACAGCAGGATGCAGAGAGTGAGACACAGAGTCTGAGAAGCTGGGAGGGGGCGGGGAGGGACTAGAGGGGCCGGAAAGAGAGGGGGAAGAGGGCCTGGAGAAGATGGATGGGAAGGGCCAGGCAGGAGGGGGGTACAGGTCAAGGTGCAGGAAGAGGTGGGGAGGGCAGGTGGGTGGGGGAGAGCAGTACTTTCTGGGAAGTGGGACTGGGTGGGGGAGGCTTGTGAGTGCATTGTGGAGGGAGGAATTCGCTTGCCGGTCAGTGTGAGCTCATTTCCTCTTACCACCTCCTACAGGGGCTGAGGGCATCAGGCTCTGGAAAAAATGAGCCAGGGGTACCCCAGGGGCCACCACCCTTCTCCTGACCCCCACAGTTTCAGTTCAGCCTGGATTTCAGATGCCAACCCTTCACTCCCCTTTGTTCTGAGAGGAAAGACCTCTGTGCCCAGAGGACAATGGGCGCCTGGAGGTACAGGGGAGAAAGAGGCAGCGCAGGGACTGGATTAAGGAACAAGATCCGGGCACTATGATAGATTGCAATTAGAGCACAGGAAGGACTTTCTAGAAGAAGGGGATCCCTTCTGGCTGCACAAGACCATGATGAAAAGGGGTGGAGAGGAAAAGGCGTCAGTAGCTGCCCCTGCATAATTATAAAAGAGGATTCTTTTCTGTTGACGACAGGGGACTTAAAAAAAAGCATACATTTTCCAGCAGACCCCTGGTGGCTCACATCTATAATCCTAGCTGTTTAGCAAGCTGAGATCTGAGGATCACAGTTCGAAACCAACCCGGGCAGGCAAATCTATGAAACCGTTATCTCCAAGTAAGAAAGCTTGAAATGGCTGACACCAGTGGCTCAAGTCTGTAATCATCCCTACTCAGGAGGCTGAGATCTGAGGATCAAAGTTCAAAGACAGCCCTGGCAGGAAAGTCTGTGAGACTTTTATCTTCAATTAACCCAGAAAAAAAAAAAAAGCCAGAAGTGGATTTGTGGCTCAGGTGGTAGAATAGCAAATCTTGAATGAAAAAGCCAAGCAAGACTGTAAGGCTCTCAGGGCACCTGTGGCTCACACCTGTAATTCTAGCTATGTAGGAGGCTGAGTTCTGAGGATCAATAGTTCAAAGCCAACCTGGGCAGAAAAGGCCATGAAACTCTTATCTCCAATAAACGACCAGAAAACCAGAAGTGGCGATGTGGCTCAAGTGGTAGAGCACTAGCCTTGAGCTGAAGAGCTGAGGGACAGCATTCAGGCCCAGAGTTCAAGCCCCATGACTTACCAAAAAAAGAAAAAGAGGCTCTGAGTTCAAGCTTCAGGACTAACACAAAACAAAGCCATACAATTAAAAAAGAAAACATGCGGCTGGGAAAGTGGCTCAGTGGTAGAGCACTTGCCTTGCATGCATGAGGCCCTGGGTTCGATTCCTCAGCACCACATAAGCAAAAAGAAAAAAGCCAGAAGTAGCACTGTGGCTCAAGTGGTAGAGCACTAGCCTTGAGCTGAAGAGTTGAGGGACAGTGCCCAGGCCCAGAGTTCAGGCCCCACCACCGGACCCAAAAATAAATAAATAAATAAAATAGAAAAGAAAACAGTCCAGATCTCCCAGAGGCTCTCAGGAGTAGGGATGATGTAATTGGAGCCTGGGTCACTTCACTCTCTTCCCAGGACCTGAGCTCCTGACCTCTTGTCAAAGGTGCAAACATGGGACTTGGGGCTGACCAGTGTTCAGGAGCTACTTAGCTACTTAGGAGGCCGAGTTCTGATAATCCCAGGGTGAAGTCAGTCAAGGCATACAAATCCAAAATACTCTTGTCTCCAATTAACCAGCAAAAAGCCAGAAGTGGAGGTGTGGTTCAAGTGGTAGAGCAACAACTTTGAGAAAAAAAAAAAAAAGAGCTGGAGGCCCGGGCAGGAAAGTCCATGAGACTCTTATCTTCCATCAACCCCTAGAAAACCGGAAGTGGCGCTGTGGTCCAGTGGTAGAGTGCTTGCTTTGAGTTGAAGAGCTGAGGGATAGCGCCCAGGCCAGAGTTCAAGCACCATGACTGACAAGAAAAAAAAAAAAAAAAAAGAGCCGGAGGCCCTGAGTTCAAACTCCAGTGCTGCCAAAAAAAGAAAAGGAGAAAAAGAGAACTCCTTGGTCCACAGGGTTGGCAATTCCAATAAACAGAATCAGCTCCTTGCTTACCCTGGCCTGCCCTCTCCAAATCTCCTATTTCTTTATGGCTTCTATCTTTTCTTCATAACCCAGGAATTACAGAAACCTTTAAAACTGCAAGAAGTGCTGGGCACTGGTGGCTCACACCTGTAATCCTAGCTAATCAGGAGGCTGAGATCTGAGGATCATGGTTCAAAGCCAGCCAGGACAGTAAAGTCCATGAGACTCTTATCTCCAATAAACCACCAGAAAACTGGAAGTGGTGCTATGGCTCAAGTAGTAGAGTGCTCGCCTTGAGCTGAAGCTCTGAGGGACAGTGCCCAGGCCCAGAGTTTAAGTCCCACAACTGACAAAAAAACAAACAAAAAATCTGCAAGAAGGCCTACTTAGGAAACAGCGTTTGGAGGAGTGGAGGATCACAATTAGAGGCCAGCCTGGGAAAGAATCTGTCTCAAAGAACAAGCCAGTTGTGGAAGTTCACATCTATAATTTCCACTACATGAAGGAAAAGGTAGGAGGATCTCAGTCCCAAGCTAGCCCAGGCCAAAAGCAAGCAAAGGGCTGGGGGTGTGACTCAATTGGATGAGTGCTTGCCTTCCTGAGTTCAAGCCCCAGTATAACAAAATGAAAATAAAAACACATGGCTGGGAAGGTGGCTTAGTGGTAGAGTGCTTGCCTAGCATGCATGAAGCCCTGGATTTGATTGCTCTGTACCACACACACAGAAAAAAGCCAGAAGTGGTGCTGTGGCTCAAGTGGTAGAGTGCTGGCCTTGAGCAAAAGAAGCTCAAGGACAGTGGCCAGGCCCTGAGCTCAAGCCCCAGGACTAACTAGCAAAAAAGTAAATAAAAAATAAAAACACAAAACCTGCAAAAAGGCATAGAGATGAGGTCATCATGGGTCTGTAGGAAGTAAGGAGGAGGAAGAATAGGACTTAGCAGAAAGACCTTTCTAGCACAATGAAAGACAGAGGGGCTACCCCTTTCTTGGTTATTGGAGGATGAGCTGGAGGGATCCTGTTGAGTGCAGGGAAATGAGAAGTTGGCTCAGGCCAGGGCTGTCTTTTGGGGTCCAGTTCAGAGTGAAGCCATGAAGACCATGTGACCGTGAGGGGCATGTGTCTGAGCCACAGGCCTCAGTGAAGGTGGGCTCCAGAGGGCCGGGCATCTACCAGACCAGTGTCTCCCAGCCTTGAGTCCACTGTGAGCTCCTGGCTAACACTGCCAGGGCATCCCCACACCAGATCTTCCCTCATGCCTCGACTTTGCAGAGTCTCTAGCCTGCAGCTAAGCCCGGTCTTTTCTTCACTCAGATTCCGGGTTGCATCATCTGGTCTCTGGCTTTGCCTCTCATGCTTTCTGGCTCTTTGGGGCTCTGTTTCTGGCCATCTCTGGCCGTTGCCTTTTGCCTCTCCGGGTGCTGCTCCCTGGGTTCTGTGTCGTTGGTCCTGGAGGCACCCTCTATCCGGGCCGGTCCCCCGAAGGCCGACACAAACTTCCTTAGCTGCGATCTCATCTCTGCGCCAGGCTGGGTGGAGACCCAGGTCTCAGCCCGCTTTGACCCCTGCTGCTCAGAGTGGACAGAGGCCGCAGGTGCGCCGGGTCGGTCGCCAGCACTGGGGTGTCAGGGGGCGGAGCGAGGGGGCGGGC
>NW_012267223.1:19874901-19895663 GCF_000151885.1 Dipodomys ordii
GGTGACGGGCTGGGGTGGGGGCCGAAGAGCGAGCTGCCCCTCCCAGGGGCGGCCAGGAGGGAGCTAAGCGGAGGCCCGGGGGGCCGGCGGGGCAGGGGCCACCTGTGGGGTGGCGGTGCCAGGCCCCTTGTGGCGAGGCCGCGGGGAGGGGGGGGACGCCTTTTGTCCGGGTTGTTCAGGCGGGGCTCCTGCCGCCGTTTCCTCTGCCCGAGTTTTCGTTTTCCGTTGGCCCCGGCACAGCTGGAGGGAGAGGCCGTGGGGGAGGGGGTCCCGGGCGGGACGGCTGCGGCCGGGCAGGCAGGGGCCGGGCACCGCGTCCCCGGCCCCCACTCGCCCCCTGTCGCCGGGTCCACCCTCGCGCGACACGCTGGCTACCAGGCTTGGAGGGGTGGGGGGCGCCGCTCCTCTGGATGCTGAAGAAGAGACCCGCCAGGCCCGGGACCCCAGCCCTGCAGGCTGGGCTGCCCTCCCTCCTGCCCCCTCAGGCTGGCTGTGGGTGGGTCTGGGCGCGGGGTGCCAGGGGCATTACTCAGCGCTGGGCTGCTTTGCTTGGGTTCTTTCATCTGCCAGCTGCTGAGGCTGGGCAAGGGCCAGCAAGGGCCTTGGGGGGGGGAACCTCCCCCTCCCACCATGGGGCCAGTCCCCTGCCTCCCCCGCCCCTAGGCCTGGTCTAGGCAAGCACCCGCACAGAGGCTTCTCAAGTTGAAGGAGCGAGCGCTGTCAGGCCAGTAGTTTTCCTGAGTTTGGAAAGGAAGTTCCCTGGGGACCAAGTTAGCGTCGGTCAAGGCCTGAGTTGAAGCCTCTTTCTCTTTGGATGGGGTGCAGGGCAGCCGCACCCCCTCTTCTTTCCAGCCCTCTCCAGGGTTGGCCCTGCAGGCATATGCTTTGCAAACTCTTTCTGGGACAGAAATGTTTCTCTGGAGCTGGTTCTGCTCAGTTCTTCCTTGGTTTGCCTCTCTCTCTCTCTCTCTCTCTCTCCCATCCCTGCAGCCAAAATATGTTTCCTCATTATGAACTTGAAATTCAGGATGGACAGGGGGCGGGGGTGGAGGTCATTAAGCATGAGTCCCCGGGATTCTCCCCCCCCAACAACACATACTTCATCTCTATTCCCCCCTATCTCCACCCTCTCTGGGTGGCCCAGCCGGGGGTGGATGGCTTGCTGATCCCACGTGGTTCCTTTCCCCTCTGCCAGGGCAAACAGCCCCATTTTTCAAAAGTGGCCAGCTCTGCTGAGATGTGTTCATTGGCATGCCATTTCAATATCCATTATGTAACCAGTCCTTTTACCTCCAAACTCTGGCCTAAAGTCCCCCAGCCCTAGCTGGTTTCACCTCGTACTGGCTGTGTAGTTGGAATGGCCCCCAGGTGGCCGGGGAACTCTAAGGTCTTGGGTCCCAGGCCCTGCCTTGCACTTGGGAAGGAAGAGAACAGAGATTTTTCCCCCAGGCTGAGGTTGGATCATGCTCGATTCCAGGGCCTCAGAGCCCTGAATGGTCAGGGAGGTGTTGAGTGTCACTGTAGCCATTTATAGAGGATGAGTTTGATCTCTTCAGTGATATTGCAGAGACTGGGTCTTCTGATGGTAGCCAGGGCACTGAAGAGAGAAGTGATTAGAAGATGGCTTTGTGAGGCTCCCAGCTGAAGCAGAAGGACACTGGACCTGGAAAACAGGCCTTGTGGGAGGGCAGCCTGCTTGGGGGCTTTCTGTGTCCCCTCCTCAGCCCAACTCTGAACTTATGGTGAAGTGGTGAAGCCTTGTTGACATAAATAGGAACGGGGGTGAGGGAGGGTGTTGGTGACAGAGCAGGGCAGTGCGAGAGTGGGCAGCAAATTGCTTCATCCCTCATTGCAGGGCTGCTTTGAAGGACTTCTCCATGTGTAATGTTCAAAGACAGACTACAAAGCAAGAGACTGGACTGACGATGTAAGGGACTCTAGTTAGATATTCAGGAGAACTTCCAAGGTCAAGCTTGTGAGGTGCACCACTCCAGAGCAGTCTAGGGCATCATGCAGGGACGTTTCCTTCAACTGATCCCAATGTAGATATCCAGAGCATACATATATAGTCGTATGAGCACCTACATTAATGCTCCTTTTCTGTGTGTGTGTTCTCATGTGTGTGTGTGTGTGTGTGTGTGTGTGTGTGTGTGTGTACCAGTGCTGGGCTTGAATTCAGGGCCTGGGCACTGTCCAGGCCCTTGAGCTTTGTTCAAGATTGGCTTTCCATCACCTGAACCATAACTCCACTTCTAGCTTTTTGGTGATTAATTGGAGATAAGAGTCTCACAGACTTAATGCCTAGGATTTGAGCTGAGATCCTCAGATCTCAGCCCCCTGGGTAGCTAGGATTACAGGCATGAGCCACCAGCACTTGGCTTAGTACTTTAAGAAGAAGTACCAAGAAGGACTTTAGTACTTTAAGGAGAGTTGCTGATAACTAGGCATAGATAGCAGTTCCTCTGGGCCAGGTTTTATGCAGATGACCTGTTTCATCCTCACGGTATCACCGTGAAGGGGGGGGGACCATTACTGTCCCTATGTTGCAGTGGAGGGAGGACATTAAGGCACAAAGTCTCATGGGTAGTAAGTAGCAGAGCCAGAGTGGGAAGTGGCCATGACGGAGCCATCACCTTCCCTATTGGACTTTCCAGCACCTCCCTCTCCTGTTTGGCCCACCTCAAATCTGTGTCCATCGTGGACACAGCCCCAGATCAAGTCAGTCTCTTTCTGGGTTGGAGCTTGGTCACTTGTCTTGTTCTTGTCTTCAGGGGTGATGAAGCCGAGATGTTCGGCCATGGATGCAGGTGGTGGATCTGTCCAGTCACTCCTCCAGTCTTCCCCACCCCATCCATACCAGCCCACACGCACCAGGGTCCTGGGTTAGCCAGTCGGAGCTCTCTTTCCAAAGGCACATCAGCCCTGCTCTGTTGGCTACAGGGATTCAAAGGTGGGGTATTGGCTTGCTCAGGGGTTTGGACAAAGCCTGGTTTTAATGATCCTGCTCTGTCACCCTCCGCAGACAGTGCCATGAATAGGGCCTGTGGGAGCTGGCACAGCCTTCCCCAGGCGCTCCACCCCTCCACACAACCTGCCTTCAGACCCAGGCCCCTGTGCCTTGTGAAACTGTGCCAGCTTGTCAGCAGGGCAGTGCCAGGCTGTGCCAGGAGGGTATCTCTTCCCCAGTAGCCTCAGTGGGACATCAGGCTCAGGACTTCTGGAGAAGTTTAAAGCCCTGTGAGTGTATATCACTTGTCAGAATAGTTAAGACTAAAGCGGCCATCTTGTCCAACTTCCCAGACTACAGGGCGAGACATTGATGCCACACAGCCTCAGCTGTGACCCCCCTGACTTCCAGACCAAGTTGCTCCCTCCATCCTTCTGTTCTGGGTGTCCCCTGCCCCCACCCTGCCAGTAGCACTGGGCTCTGAGACGGAGAAGGGAGGGCAGAGAGGGGCAGGACTAAGTGGACAATGTGTCTTGTTCATCTCTGTGTCCCCAGTGACCAGCAACAGAGCCTGGCACTGAGCAGTTCTCCATAAATGTTTGTGAAATACAAGCCAGGGGAGCCACTGGGCCCTGGCCCCCAGGGGTGCCCTGTGACCATCTCTCTCCTTGGTATTGTCATGGTCCCCTTCCACGTCAGTCTCCACATCCTAAGTTGCTCAAGGGCAAGAAAAAAAATACTAATAGCAACCATATCCATAGTGCTTACCACTGAGTAGTACATTATCCTAGTCCCATTCCACAGATGGGAAAACTGACACAAAGGTGTCACATAACAAAGAAGTGACAGAGCTGAGAGGTTGACCATGCTTGTAATCTCATTCCAAGCAACCCAGAGGTATCATGTGTGTCTGGTCACCCACAGAACCTGGCATGCAACTAGTACCCCAAGAATTCTTGTTGGATGACTGACTAAAATTCATGAATGATGGGACAGGATATGGCGTACCACAGACTCCTGTAACCTAATCCTTTAGAAGAAGGTGGGGTTGGGGATTTGGGAAGGGAACCTGGAGGTGTTTTGCTGTGTTTTCTACACCAAGAGGTCTGAGTTGAAGCTAGAGGGAGGGAGAGCTCATTCAGCTACCACAGACTACTGGGGGTTCCGAGGCTCCTGCTTCTCTCTTGTTCTCAGTCTACTTCTTCCCGGAGAGTTTAAAGAGGACAATGCTGAGGAATGAGCATGTGGGAAAAGACTACAGGTTAGATCATCCCTCTGGCTCTCATGTATTCACCTCAGTGTGTCACCTTGTGGAAAGACTGTCCCTGTCAAGCTGGAGGGTGACCTGAGTCTAGTTTGGGGCGGGGCCTGTCATAATTCAATTCTTTTTTCTTTTTGGCTGGTCCTGGGGGCTTGAACTCAGGGCCTAGGTGCTGTCCCTGAGCTTCTTTTTGCTTAAGGCTAGCTAGCACTCTGCACTTGAGCCCCAGCACTACTTCCAGCATTTTCTGAGTAACTTATTTGGAGATGAGAGTCCCACGGACTTTCCTACCCAGGCTGGCTTTGAAGGTCAATCCTCAGATCTCAGTAGCTAGGCTTACAGACATGAGCTTCCACTGGCTGGCCATAATTCAATTTTTAAGCAACCCTTGTGTTGGACGAACACTTAATCATTGAGTGATACCCCCAGATCATAATGATCAATTCATCTCTCACAAGAAAAAGGATTGGATTTCTAATCATCTTCAGTCCTAAACCTTAGGTCCAGGGACATCTCGATCCTCCTCCAACCTTTATGCACCTGGGCAGGTGACCCCTTCCCCCTCACTGTTCTTTCTTCGCTGGTTTGAATTAATATTAGTCAATGTTCCAGGTCATTCTTCATCTTGTGCTAACAGGGGGTGATGGGGGTGGGAGGGGCGTGTATGCTAGGATAAGATAGAAAGTGTAGGAGACACAGTTTACCGTCTCACATAGCAGGCCAGTGTGGGAAGAGGAACAGCCTGGGCCTGGCCACCGCTGTGGTTTAGTATACCGCCTCCTGGCTTCAGCCTGCTGAAGTTCTGGTTTCTGTTTCCATAATTTGCTGTGTGGCATTGGACGACTTAATTGTTTCAGCCTCAGTGTTTTTGTTTTTGTTCTTGGTGCTGGTGTTGGTGCTAGAGCTCTGGCTTGAATTTAGGGTCTGGGCACTGTCCCTTGGCTTTTTTTGCCCAAGGCTGGTGCTCTACCACTTGAGTCACAGTCCCCATTTCTGGCTTTTTGGTGGTTAATTGGAGATAAGTGTCTCACAGACTTTCCTACCCAACTAGCTTCAAAACACCATTCTCAGATCTCAACCTCCTGACTAGCTTGGATTACTGGCATGAGCCACAGGCACCTAGCTTTGGCTTCAGTGTTCTTATCCCTGAAATAATAATAAAATTATCAAAAGGATCGAATGAGGTAACACAGGCAAAATGAATATCATTTGGTAATCCCAACTATTAGCAGCAACTAAAACAAATAATAATCAATGGATGGAAATGAGAAGACATTTTTGTTTGTTTTGATCTGGGAGTGGTACCTAGATCCCTTGCACATGCTAGACAAGCCCAGAGAACACACCTTTGGCTCAATAAAAGGAACCTTTGATAGTCAGAGTAATGTGAAAAAGAAGTCAGCTGATCCTGGAGGTAATGAAGCCTCCATCACCAGAGATGGACAAGATCAGACTGGACAGAAATATGGACCGCAGAGAACTCAGTCACTGGAGGAGAGGTCAGCCCAGGAAACCCTAGGGCTCTGCTTTAGGGCCAGCTGTGGGATAAGCCATCAGACACCTACCTCCTCTCTCATGCTCTGGGAGTGAGTCAGATGCCTGGCCTCTTGGGAACCTGAGAGCCTGCCTGGAGGAGGCCTGGAAGGACGGGCATGGCTCTGGTGGGTGGAAGCAGGCAGGAGGCCATCACAGTGCTGAAGGGCTTGGAGGCTGAGGGGTGGGGAGGAGCCTGAGCCTCTAGTCAAGAAGTCACTGATCCTGAAGCCCACCCCAAGGCTGTCTGGTCATCCGGCATGCCTGAAGGGTCTGAGTGGGTAGGGTTAGGGGTGGGGAAACTAGGAGCTCTTGCCCCCTTCCCCCCACCCAAGCCTCTTCAGGGCTACTCCCTGTGACAAGGAGCCTGAGTCTGTAAGGAGCGGAACTGGGGAAAGAAAGCCTTCTTATGCCCAATGCATTTGGGGGCGTATGGGGGTCGGGGAAACAGTGGGGCCTTTGTCCCTCGCTGCCCTGGAATCTGGCCGAGGAGTTGGCCCTAGGTCTGGCTGAGCCCTCTGCAGGCAGGTTGTCTTTGAAGTGAGACCCTTTCAAAGCTCAGGAGGAGACAGTAAGATGGTGGAGAGCCTGGGCTGCCTCTGTGGGGTGGGCAGGCACTGGGAGGCTTGGGGCCTAGAGGAATGTGGCGGGCTGGGGGAGCACATAGGACCCATGTGGGAGGGCAGCCACCAGGGGTCTTGGTGCCAAGGTGGGGGTCAATGTAGGGAAAGGCAGAGTTCCTTTTGGCCGGGTGCTTGGCTTCTATGTCTCCAGTTTGATTTCTGTCTGCCGCTGGTTTCCTAAACCAGCAGCTTTTTCTTCCTTGGGAGCATTGGGTAGGGACACGTAGGTCTTAGAGCCTTAGGGAGGGAAGTGGCGATCTGGGCCATCTGGGCTTTCCCTGCTCCAAGGGAGCCCTTAGAAGGCTTAGAAAGGGCTGAGTGGAGACCTCCACTCTTCACCACAGTTTCCCTTACCTTTGATGTGGAGGAAACAGTATGATTTTGGAAAGGAAAGGAAGAGAAAGAAGGAGAAAGGATGGGAGGAAAGGAGAGGAAAGCCCACTAGAGAGGGTACACCGTTGTCTGTTTCAGATAGAGGAATATTGGAGGCCAAACCTCTTCTCCTGTCTCTCCATTTTCCCTTTGGGGAAACTGAGGCTTAGAGAAAGGACAGGCCGAGAGGATGAGGCAGAGCAGAGGGGATAGGCACGAAGGAAGGAAGAGAGAAGACTGAAGGAAGCTGGTGGAAGAGCCTGCGCTTTGACCTGCTGTGAGGCCAGGAAGAGGGAGAGGGAGGAGCAGGGTTCTACTGGTGGCTTCCCAGAGTTTTGAGGAGGAAATGGGGCTTCATGTGTTTGGATTTGGACTGCGCAGTGGACAAGGGTGCCCTGAGCTTTGTCCCACTCTGGTGCTGCGATCTAATTCAAGCCCCCTTCCCCATCTCTGGAGTCACAGCACTGCACAGTCCTGCCCTGCCCTGCCTAGTGACATTTCAGCCACCGCTCGATGCAGCCTGTGTCAGTGGTCCCATGAGATGATATCAACCTAGTGAAATGGTGGCCATTTCAGCTTGTGTAAGTACACCGTGGGGTTCTCACGGTGATGAAATCACCCCCCTGAGCACTTCTCAGAAGGCAGCCCATCATTAAGTGACCTGCCACTGCCCTTGCTGTATTTGGGAAGTCTCCTGGAGGTGTGGCCAGAGAGGAGGAGGGAGCTGAGGGCCCCTGAGCCACGTTGGTGCTGCCTGTATCTTGGGCTGGCATCTGCAGAGCGGAGCCCTCATTAGCTCTAATGAAGCCTTGGCCCTGGGCCCCTCCACCTTGCTGCACCTGGGGGACCTGTGGGGGCAGCTGAGGTGGGCCTGGAGCCCAGAGAGGGAGAACATCAGAAAGAGAGGAGGCAGGAAACGAGGGCCCCATATGACAGGTTGGGGCCGGTGGTGAGAGGACAGTAGTCCCCTACCTTCCCCCCCCTGCCCCACCCCCCTGCAACCTCTGTTTCCTCCATTGGCTCCCAGAGGTCTTGGTCTTCTATTGGTAAGGAGAAGACTTTCTGAGAGATTAGGCATGGCTTGGGGCTGCTGAGTACATTCCCAGGCAAGGCTGTCATACTTTGTCTTTCCTGCTCTTTCCTTAATTCAGCCTAGAGTGGCATGGGAGGCTCCATGCTTGGGAAAAAGCAGGCGGTGAGCAGAATGTTAAAGCAAACCAGCCATGGTTCTGTGGGTGGTCATTACAAGCATGCAATCTGTGTTCCGGATGCTCTTGGGACCCGGATGAATAAAACACAGTCCTGACCCCTCTAGAGGTTCCTTATCTGCTTTTCTGACTGCCCCCAAACCAAATGAAAATCTCCACTATGACTTTTGAAACATAGCCTGTGAGAATTACATCTCCACTACTTGCCAGTCCAGAATACAACTATGATCCCCTCATCCAAGATTTTACTAACGTAACGTAAAACCTGAACCAACACAGACACAGATACTTCACTGTGGCATTCTGTGAGTGTGAATGTCACAAAGGTGATGAATAAAGTTTAAAGATGGAGACAGAGCTGGGCACTGGTGGTTCACGCCTGTAATTCTAGCTACTCAGGAGGCTGAGATCTGAGAATCATGGTTCAAAACCAGTCCAGGCAGGAAAGTCCGTGAGGCTCTTATCTCCAATAAACCAGTAGAAAACCAGAAGTGGAGCTGTGGCTCAAGTGGTAGAATGCTAGCCTTGAGATGAAGAACTGAGGCCCAGAGTTCAAGCCCCATGACTCACACACACACAAAAAAAGATGGAGACAGAGTAGCTAGATAGAATTTCCATAGCCAGTACTGCCATAACCAGTACATAGTGATATATACCTCTAATCCTAGCTCCTCAAGTGGAGCTCCCAGGATCATATCAGAGTCAGAAGGATCTCAGGTTCAAGGCCAACCCTGGGCAATTTTAACAATACTAGTAAAAGCAGCTGGGCTCTGGTGGCTCATGCCTGTAATCCTAGCTACTTAGGAGGCTGAGATCTGAAGACTGAGGTTTGAAGCCAGCCTGGGCAAGAAAGTCTGTGAGACCCTTATCTCTAATTAACCACCAAAAAAAGCTAGAAATGAAGCTTTGCTCAACTGGTAGAGTGCTAGCCTTGAGCACAAAAGCTCAGGGATAGCACCTATGCTCTGAGTTCAAACCCTAGGACTACCATGCATGCAAAAAAATAATAATAAAAGCAAAAAAAACCTGAGTGTATGGCTTAAGTGGTAGTTTGCTTGCCTAGCATTAAAGAATTAGATTCAGTTCCCAGAAACACATACACAAAACTGAAAAAAAAGGAAGATGGCGAGGCTGAGGATTTCCCCCACTCACCCCCACCTTTTTCTTGTTGTGGGAAGGGTGATTGACCTAGAATTTCATACAGTCTAGACAAGCACTATACCACTGAGTGACAGTTTCAGCTCCCAAGTTGAGAATTTTTTAGAGAAAGCCCTTCTGATAGAGGTTCAAAGGCCATCACAAGATATTGGCATGGGTGCTGGGAAGGTGGCTCAGTGGTACAGTGCTTGCCTTGCATACATGAGGCCCTGGGTTCGATTCCTCAGCACCACATAAGCAAAAAGAAAAAAGCCAGAAGAAGCGAGTGTGGCTCAAGTGGTAGCCTTGAGCTGAAGAGCTGAGGGACCGAGCCCAGGCCCAGAGTTCAAGCCCCACGACCGGACCCAAAAGCAAAAACAAACAAGGTGTTGGCATGTAAGATGCAAGAATGAGAACTTGAGAGGGTAAATATCACCCAGCATCCAAATTGAAAATTGGGCCTTTCTCTTTCCTACTCCTAGCTCTGTGGTCACTATTATATTCCCTGACAAGAAAGTGCCTGGGAGGCCCGGCACCAGTGCCTCATACCTATGCTAGCTACTCAAGAGGCTGAGATCTGAGGATTGGCCTTCAAAGCCAGCCCAGGCAGGAAAGTCTGTGTGACTCTTACCTCAACCACCACAAAAGCCAGAAGTGGAGGTGTGGCTCACATCGTAGAGTATCAGCCTTGAGCAAAGAAGTGAAATAAGAACATGAGGCTTTGTTCAAGCTCCATTCCTGGCAAAGGAAGGAAGGAAGGAAGGAAGGAAGGAAGGAAGGAAGGAAGGAAGGAAGGAAGGAAGGAGAGGAGGCTGGGGCAGTTGTCACTTTCTGTTTTCAGCTATTAGATCTATGAACTGGGAGGAGGCAAGGCTAGTCTGGGGCTGGGGTGGTCAGGGACATCATTGAAGGGGGTAGAATCTTTCTAGGGCATTGGCAGAGAAGGTGAGAAGTCTCCAGAAGCCACACCGTGTTGCTGGGATTTCAGCTATGGGACCTCCCAGCTTGGGAAATGCAGCCCCAGCAAGTTGTGGGCAGGGGCCCTATGCAGAGGCTGGGGGCTGGGTACTGCCTTTTGTTGAGTGTCTATTCAACCAGAGTTCCAGTTGGGCAGGGATCCACCAATCCAGAGATGCCTGCTGCTATTTATTTACATCTCATTTTCATGACCACACCCTTCGTTTCTACTGCTCAGCTTTTATTTCCAGAAGCATACATCCTCAGCCCCCGCCCTATTTCAGGACTTGCAAACTCCACTGGGAAGGATGGGGTGGGGGGCTGCTGTAGGAAGGGCTCACCTGGGCTGCCAGCCCAGGCTACACTATTCATAGCTCAGGGGCTGGCGTATTTCACATACTTGGCTCTCCTCACTCCTGGCTGGCCATCCTTCCCTTCCCTCTCTCCTTTCTCTTTCCCCTCTTCCTTTGTCTCTCCACTTGCCCTCCCGTCTTCCTCCACTAAGCCATTCTTCCTGAGATTTCACCCCCAAGCTGCTTCCTTGTGTCTGAGTGCACACGAGGAAACTGAGGCCCCAGAGAAGGGGCGTGTCTTTGGGCCTGGCCTAAAGGGAGAAACTGGTGGTAATGAGGCATGAGATGAGGTGTCTGGGAGCCTGGCTCTCTTGGCAGATGGGAGGACACACCTGGGCTGGAACCTGAGCTAACGCTGCTGCCGTGGAAGCCTGGCACATTGCTCAGTTTGCCAGCTAGGAAAGCTGTTTGGAAACTGCTCAGCTGAGACCTGAAGGACAGGGGTCAATCAAGGCAAGACCCAGGAGGAAAGGCAAGTGCCAGGTCGCAGTGCTGCGTGCTGCGTAGCAGTGGGAGCACACTGAGGACCGGATAGGCAAGCGCTATGCCTTGGGGCAAAAGCTTGGCATGCTTGAGATGCTTGAGACCCTATGAGAAGGGCTGGTGCCAGGCATGGCTTGCAGGGGGGAGGCACAGCTGTAGGAAGGATGGAAGCAGTGTCCCTTGTCTCCCCTACTCTTATGTCCTTGTTCCAGTGGCCCCCCCACTTTCAGACGTGGTTCCCTAGGAGGAAGGGGTGGGGGTGTAAATATATGAACCCAAGACTGAAGCAGCTGCAGCAATGACAGACCCCCTGGGGGTGGGTCTGTGCCCAGAGGCTCCTGCATTCCCCACATTCAGAATCAATGTGCTGAGCACCCATGCTGGGCTACGTGCCCCCACCCCCTGCAAAGCAGCACAGAGCTCACAGCAGCTGAGTTGTATTGGTCAGTCTAGCCTCACATGGAGCTGCACCAGCTAGAAGATGCTTTGGGGAAGGACATTGTTTTGTTTTTGGTTCAGTCGCAGGCTTGAACTCTGGGCTTGGGTGCTGTCCCTCAGCTCTTCAGCTCAAGGCTAGTGCTCTACCACTTGAGCCACAGTGATACTTCCAGTTTTCTGGTGGCTAATTGAAGAGTCTCATGGACTTTCCTGGCCTGGGCTGGCTTTGAACCGCAATCCTCAGATCTCAGTCTCCTGAGTAGCTAGGATTCCAGGCGTGAGCTACCAGCACCTGGCTTGGGAAGGACATTTGTACTGAGGGCTTCAGATTGGTAGGAGTTAATTAGGGTGTGGATTACTTAGCCAGGGAGGGAATCGGGGAAGAGAGAAACATTCCAGAAACAGCAGTGCAAAGGACCCTAGGCTGGAAGTTGTCTTGTCCTTTCAGGAATTGGAAGGAAGCCAGGAGGACAGGCACATAGAAGAAGGGTGGAGAGGGTGTGAAGGTTGGAGGCCTGTCCCATGGGGCCT
Source organism: Dipodomys ordii (assembly GCF_000151885.1). NCBI lineage: Eukaryota > Metazoa > Chordata > Mammalia > Rodentia > Heteromyidae > Dipodomys > Dipodomys ordii. Next base: position 19,886,745 of record NW_012267223.1, read on the forward strand.
GCAGGTCAGAACCTTAAAACAATCAGTCTGGACTGTCAGGGGACAGAGGGTGACAGAGCAGTTTGGTGAGGGTGGTGGATGCGAGGGGGTGAACTGGGGGCATTTGGGAGGCAGAGTACACCCCGAAGATGGAATGGAGTGTGGAGCTATGACATTGCACACATGCTAGTGCTGGATGAATTCTATTGTGCAGGTACTGAGGCTTGAACTCTGGGCCTCAGGCTTTCCTGTAATTATTTTTCCCCCTGGTTGTGGGGCTTGAACTCAGGGCCTGGGTGCTGTCCCTGAGCTTTTCTGCTGAAGGCAAGCTCTCTACCACTTTGAGCCACAGCGCCACTTTTGGCCTTTTCTGTTTATATAGTAGCGAGGAATCAAACGCAGGGCTTCATGCATGCTAGCAAGCACTCTACCACTAAGCCACACTCCCTGCCCCTCCCTTAACATTTTTTACTCAAGGTTGGTGCTCTACCACTTGAGCCTCTGGCTTTCTTACTGGTTAGTTGGAAATAAGAGTCTCTTGGATTTGTCTTCCCCAAGGTGGCTTCCCACCTCAATCCTCAGATGTCAGCTTTCTGAGTAGCTAGGATTATAAGTGTGGGCCATCAGTGCCCAGCTAGTCCTAGATGAAGGTTTAGTGGTTTTGCTAGGCTTCTTTCCCAAGTTCATTTTGTAGCTGAACAAGTGAGAGCCCATGTGACCTTAAATGATGACCTTGAGGTTACTTAGTCAGAAAGGAGCACAACTGAAATGATTAGCCTGGCCATTTTTCACTTTCCCCTTTCCCTACTCGTCCTGTCGATAGGGTTTAAACTTGGCCTTGCAATTGCTAGACAGGTGCCAGTTTAGGGACACTGCTGCCTCTTACTAGCGTCCTGTCTCCTCCTTCTCCTCTGTGCATTCCCTTCCTAGCTCAAGCTCAAGTATAGGGGAGAAATTAGGGTGGTTTGCAGGATGGCCAGCACCTTTGCTTCAAGAGGCTACTCTGAGCTGGGCACTGGCAGCTCATGCGTGTAATCCTAGCCCACTCAAGATCTGAAGATCGAGGTTCAAAGCTAGCTAAAGCAGGAAAGACTTGAGATTTTTTTTTGGGGGGGGTCCAGTCGTGGGGCCTGAACTCTGGGCCTTGGCGCTGTCCCTCAGCTCTTCAGCTCAAGGCTAGCGCTCTACCATTTGAGCCACAGCGCCACTTCCGGCTTTTTTTCTTTTTCTTTTTTTTTTGTCGGTTGTGGGGCTTGAACTCTGGGCCTGGGCGCTGTCCCTCAGCTCTTCAGCTCAAGGCGAGCGCTCTACCACTTGAGCTACAGCGCCACTTCTGGTTTTCTGATGGTTTATTGGAGATAGGAGTCTCACAGTCTCTCCTGCCCAGGCTGGCTTTGAACCACGATCCTCAGATCTCAGCCTCCTGAGTAGCTAGGATTACAGGCGTGAGCCACCAGTGCCCGGCTTCCGGCTTTTTTTCTTTTTGCTTATGTGGTGCTGAGGAATCGAACCCAGGGCCTCATGCATGCAAGGCAAGCGCTCTACCACTGAGCCACCTTCCCAGCCCCGAGGCTTGAGATTTTTATCTCCAATTAATCACCAAAGTGGTAGAGCTCAGGGATGGTGCTCAGGCCCTGAATTCAAGCCCCATGACCAACAAAAAAGAAAAAAGAAAACAAAAGAGGCCACTCTGCTGTTAGCCATGGTGCTGCCACACAGGGGCCCTGGCATATCACATGCATTCAACAAATAGGCACTATGTTGTCACATTCCCATGTGGGCCAGACCCACTGAAGGAAGAGTCTGGCCCAGGGTGATACCTTCTGTCCTCTTCTGATCACAGTCTTACCCAGACATCTCAGCTCTCTCATGGGCAGAAACCCAGGGAGGCAATTTGTCCCTACACAGCCACCATCTCCTCTACTTCTCAGGCAGAGCCATGTATGAAGCTGAATGTCGAGGTAACCTGGGCAGGTTGGGCAGGCCTAGGGTGAGGGGGTGGGTGGTTTCAGGGGTGGGGCTGAGAGCTTCTCCCTGCAAGGAGCCCTCTGTGCCCTTTGGGGAGAAGCCTGCTGAAACTTGTTGGGGGGGGGGGGATGTGGGCTCTGATTGACTAGACCTAAGTTCTCCTCAGAAAGAAAGCAGTGGATGCACCTGTTGTCTCTAAGCAGGTGGTCAGACAACAGGAAGAATTCTGTAGGAGGGGATCATAAAGTGACTCACACCTAGCCAGTAGTTCTCTGACGTGAGCTGTCCAGCGGGGATGGATGTGTTGACTTGGGAGCAGAGTCACTGCAGGTATTTCCTGCCTCCAGGATTGACTTCCTCAGAGTCACTCAGTCTACCCTAAACCAGGCTTTGGCCCCTCTCTCCTGGGCCAAAGGGAGACCTTGAAACCCACAGTAGTTCTGTCCTCTTCTCTGTAGGGATAGGGAGAGGGTGTTTTAGGCTGTGGTTAGAGCTCAAGGGCCTGTAGATTGCCAGCCGATAGAGAGCAGCACACTCTGCCTGCCCCTCAGTTCTAAGGGAGACAAGGCAGGCATGCTAGGGCTAGGCCAGCAGGGGGCTCTGCTGCCCACAGACCGGCCAGATGGGGTGTCTTCCCTGACTGCATGACCATAGAACGGGCACTTTGCAGTGCCTAGGTAGGTTATTTATTTAGGTTTTTTTTTTTTTTTTTAGCATAGATGTCTGTAGGCACACAGGTGATGTGTATTACAGCGTGCAAGCTCATGGGGGGATTGGAATAGACCTTTGAGGTGTATGCTCAGTGGGGTTGGGTCTCGGGGTAGGAGTTCCACAATGAGCCAGGCTTCCACCAAGGAAACTTCCATCATCCTGCCAGCTCAGCAAGTTGGAAGGATGTGGAAGCACCTGTGCATCCAAGGGTGGACATCTCCATCAAGAGTGATTGGAATAGCTGGGCACTGGTGGCTCACACCTGTAATCCTCGCTACTCAGGAAGCTAAGACCTGAGGATCCTGGTTTGAAACCAGCCTGGGCAGAAAAGTAGCCTTGAACAAAAGAGAGCTCGGGGATAATGCCCAGGCTCTGAGTACAAGCCCCAGGACTAGCACGCGTGCACATGTGCACATGCATACACACACAGGAGTAATTGGAGCCTTGAGAGGGTGGTGAACCAAATAATGGGAGCCCTGGGTCCTCTGCCGGGTGGTAGAGGGCAGGGAAACTTGCTGGTTTGTTTTACCTCTGTGTGTGTGTGTGTGTGTGTGTGTGTGTGTGTGTGTGTGTGTGTATGCACATGTGCATGTGAATCTTGGGGCTTGAACTCAGAGCCTGGGCTAGCACTCTGCCACTTGAGTTACAACTCTACTTCCAGCTGTTTGGTGATTAACTGGAGATGAGTCTCATAGACTTTCCTTTCCTGGGCCGGCTTTGAACAATGATCCTCAGATCTCAGCCTCTTGAGTAGTTAGGATTTCAGGCATGAGTCACTGGTGCCTGGCTTTAACTATTTTTAAATATTCATCTCTGTGGCACATTGTACAATCCTCATCACCCTCTATCTCCAGAACTTCTGTCTCCTCTTCAGATGACAGTCCATATATATTAAAGAGGAATTCCCCATTCATTACCCTCAGATCTCAGCCTCCGGAGTAGCTAAGATTACAGGCATGAGTCAGTCACTGGTGCCTGGCTTTAGCTATTTTTAAATATTCAGCTCTGTGGCACATTGTGCAACCCTCATCTCCAGAACTTCTGTATCCTCCTCAGATCACGGTCAATACACATTAAATAGGAATTCCCCGTTCATTCTCCTCCTCCACTGCCTGGCTACTCATTCTAATTTGTCTCTATGACTGTAAGTGTGTCATACGGGTGGAATAGTATAATATTTACTCTTTTGTGTCTGCCTTTTTGTTATTTAACATGGTATCTTTAAGGCTTATTGAGATTGGAGCATGGGCAGAATTTCATTTCTTTTTAAGGCTGAATAGTATTCCATTATATGGATAGACCACATTTCGAATATATGTGTAGGCTACATGTTGTTTATCCCAAGCATAGATGGACACCTGGGCTGCTGATACCTCTTGACTGTTGTGAATACACATGTGTGAATATGAGTATACAAACATTTTCTGCTTTCAGTTATTATATATATATATATATATATATATATACTGGTAATTGCTGGGTTATACAATAATTTTATATTTCCCTTTTTATAGAACATTCCTACTATTTCCCACAGGACCTGCACCCTAATACAGTCCCACAAGTAGGATACAAGCTCTCTAATTTCTCCACATTGTCATCATCCATCAAACCTTTTTTCGGGGCAGGAGGTGTTGATTTGTTTTGTGCCAGACTGGGGATTGAACTCCAGGGTGTTGAGTTCTTGTTCATTTTTTTCCCCTCATAATTGGTACTCTACTTCTTGAGTGGCACCTCCACTTCTGGGTTTTTGCTGGTTAAATAGAGATACGTTTCTTGGACTTCTCAGCCCCGGCTGGCTTTGAACTACAATCCTCAAATCTCAGCTTTCAGAGTAGGAAACCTAGACTGGGGTGGTGCTTTGCCCTTACTGTCAGGGTATAGAGCTCCCAGTCTGATGGGGGAGGCCTCTTCCCCTGAGGAGTCTCCTGGCAGGCCTGGAGACTAGAAGGCCCCAGACAGCCCAGGGACTCACTGCTGGGTGGAGTGGATTCAGGGGGGAGGGGGCCGTCTGTGGCATTCCCTGTCCCACTCTGCCTGTGGTTGCCTGGGCCATGGCTCTGCCTGTTGTTTACTTTGTGGCTGGCTCCAAGCTTGCCCTCTTCTGCAAGTACTCATTTCCCACCATGAATGAAGATACTTTTCTTTGGTCTCCCCTCCCTTGGCGTCCGTGTGGCAGGCCCCAGCCCTCCTGCCAGCCTGGCACTAGGAGCAGCTTCATCCTGGTGTATCATGTCACCTACCCCCTTTCCCAACTCCCAAAGGGCCGATGAGCTAGGGCTAGAGTTGTGCCTGGGACTGCTAGGGGAAGGGGAAGGAGTCATCTCCTTGCAAATGTGTTTGCCTAGGTGTCTGTATGTGTCACCAGGCCTTGTGCACACTAGGCCCTGTTTGCCTATGTGAATGTAAGTGACTGGGTGTGAGAGACTGCAATCCAAGCAGCTTACATCTATAAAACCCCTACTGTGTGCTCCAGGCCTGTGCTAAGACTTTTTTCTTTTTGGTCGGTCATGGGATTGAACTCAAAGGCCAGACACTGTCCCTGAGCTCTTTGCTCTAGGCTAGCAGCATACCACTTTGAGCCATATCTCTACTTCCAGTTTTCTGGTGGTTAATTGGAGATAAGTCTCACCACCTTTCTTGCCTGGGCTGGCTTTGAACCTCGATCCTCAGATCTCGGTCTCCTGAGTAACTAAGATTACAGGCATGAGCCACCAGTGCTCAGCTGTGACCTCTTTTTTTAGATAACTTCTTATTTATGTTAAATGTAAGTGGTACTGGGGCTTGAACTCAGGATCTGGGCACTACCCCTTAGCTTTTTGCTCAAAGTTGATGTTCTACCAGTTGAGCCACAGCCCCACTTCTGGCTTTTTGGTGTCTAATTGGAGCTAAGCATTTTATAGACTTTCCTTCCCAGGCTGGCTTTGAACTGTGATCTTCAGATATCAGCTACCTGAGTAACTAAGATTATAGGCATGAGCCACCAGCGCCCAGCTATGTAAGCATTAATTGACTTACTCCTCCTAAAGTGCTTTGAGGTGAAAGTTATATACTTCCTCATTTATTGGTGAGGAGTCAAGCCTCAAAGAGCTTGGATAACTTAACTGGCCAGGGTCTCTCAGCTCAAAAGGGATAGACATGAGACTGGGATCCATGAGGTCTTGGCATTTAGAGGACTTCAGAGCTCCTGTACTGGCCCCTCTCCAAGATGGTGCTGGGGTGTGTGGCATCTGAAGTTCGGGCTGCCTCACTAGCCCTAGCCTTCAATAGCTCTGGCTTAGTTACAATTCATCTGAACCCAGGGCAAAGTGACCCTAGAAGGGGAGAGTGTGACACAGGATCTAGAGAGACCCTTTGTCCGATTTAGTGCTGGGTCCTCAAGTTCCTGATGATACAGGTTGTGTGCATGTGGAGGGTGCGGGGAGCTCAGGCTTGCTTGACCGGCCTATCAACTTGGCCTGTTGGGGCATGTCAGGTGGGGGCCTCCTCACCAGCAGTGCTGGGAACAGGCATCCAAATTGGGCTAAAGGGTGGAGGAGGCCCAGGAGGTGGCTGCCCATGAGAGAGGAGACTGGAACAGGGGTAAAAGGCATGGGCTGGAGGGCGTTTTGGGGAAATCACATGGCCTGCATGCCTGGGATAGCCATGGTGTCAGGTGGATTTTCCCTGGCTATGTGCGAGGTTGTGGGATGATGTTTATGTGTTGGTGTTTGGTGGGATCAGGTGAGCTTCATCTGGATCATTCTTTTGGGGTGGGGGCATTGTTGGTCACCTTGTAGTTTGGGGCCTGCATTCTGGGAAGAGGTGTTGAGCAAGCTAGAGGAAGGAAAAACAGGCTGACTGACCCTGAGGCCCTCCTTCTCACTTCCTGAGCCACAGGCTCTGCAGCAGTATCAGTGTCCCTCTGTCTCATGTCCCTGACCCCTGGGCTTCAGGACGATCTCCTCCCCTTCCCCAGTTCCTGATGACCAGGCTCTGGCCCTGCAGGTTTCCGCTCTTGAAGCCCAAGGCCCTAACTCGGGTGCCTCTGATGGCATGTCAGAGGTCTCCTGGTACCTGGTGGGGTCTCTGTTGGTGGTGAAGACACTAGCTGAGTCTGTCAGGAAATTAGGGACCACCCAAGGGCTTCAGGAGCTGGGTGATATGCCTGAAAGAACCCTAAGGGCTCTGGTGGCAGGCAGAGATGGAGGGTACCTGAGTCTTCAAAAGCTCCTGGCTTGGCGCTCCTTCCCCTCCCCCTGCTCCCAGCACTCCACCAGATGTGGTGGTTGAATGGGTAGAGTGATACAAAAGATCTGGGTGAGGGCTCAGAACCCTGGAACCTGGTCTCAACTTAAAAACAGCCATGACTTAACCAGACCACTGTTCTCTTTGAACCTGTTTCGATAGCCAAAAACAAACAAAACAAAACAAAAAAAAAGTGGGGGTATGAAGAGCAATCTCTGGATACCCAGCATTTAGGGACCCCGTGAAAACTAGTGAAAGTACTTACAAGCATTTGGGGATGGTTATCTCTGGAGGAAGAAGACTGCATGCTCTCCCTTTGGGGGAGCACTCCTGTATTCCCAGGGACCCTAAGGAAGATAGGTTGAATGGATTTTGCAAGCTGGTCAAACTAAAGGGGGATGGGAAGGACTGCTCAGTGGGGTAATTCCTGCCATGGAGGGGGAGGAAGCTGGGCAGGGTGTGAGGGGGGGGGAGGATTCTCTGGGCAGGAAGGCTTGGAATAGAATCTCAGCAACGCCTGGTATTTCCCAGGCCTCTGCCCCCTCCCCCACTGCCTCTGGGGCCCACCCCACATTCCTTTCCCAGAGGAAATAGGGGAGGGAGCAGGCTCCCCAGGCCTTCCGAATCATTTATTGAAGCTATGTGCATCTCTGAGGAGGCAGTAAGGTAAAGGGAAGGAGGACTGAAAGGGTCTATTACCTTCTCTGTCCCACCTTGCTGCCCCTGCCAGGTTGGGAAGTTCACATCAGAGACAGCTGTTCCCTTTCAAGGTCTGAGACAGGAACCTCAGGCCACATCTCCACTGCTCCTCTCCTGGCTGACCCCAGAATCCTCTGAAGTTCTGATCCCAGGCAGGTAGTACCTGTTGGCCCTGAACGTAAAGCCTGAGGAAAGGCAGTTAAGCAGCTAGAAGGACTTCCTGGCTGCACGCTGGGAGACAGCCTTGCAGCCTCTGCCTTCCCTGCAGCACACCCCTCCCCGTAGCCAACATGACTGAGGTGGACATCTTAAGCCGCACTTCTAGCCATCCATGAGGTCTATGAGGGCTTTGGGGTTGGGGGGTACCAAGGAGGTGCAGGGTAGGAACTAGTCAGAGCCAGAGTTCTTGATTTTGTAGGGACTAGAAGGGAGAGGGGACAGTGGAGATACAGAGACACAACCCACTGTCCCTGACTGCCCTGTTGTCCCTGACTGCGGTCCTTCCCCCTGGTCCCCCAGGTCCTCCTGACTCAGCTGGTAGCAGCCTTGCTCTTCCCTTCGGGCTTCCGCAGGGTGGGGGTGGGGGTCCAGCTCTTGCAGGGGGTGGGCGGCCCACAAGCGGCAAACAGGAAACAGGAGAACAAAACCGCTCCCTGGCTGACACAGGCTGCCTGGGCCTCACCCTGGCCCTCACCCTTCCTCCTCTCTCCTCCCTTCCCTCCCTTGATCCTGCCCCCTCCCCCCAGGGCCCAACCTCTTCCCGTGGATCTGGGATGTGGGGCTCTGGATTTCGGTGTCTCAGTGCCGCCATGACAAGCTGGGTGCTGTTGGGCCATAGTTTTTGTCCTCTACAAACGTGGGCCACCACTGTGGCGGCCAAGCGCATTGTTTGTGAACAGTGAAGTGGTTTAGGGATGGGGGCGATCACAGAGCTTGGAGCTGTTGGCTTGGCAGAGGCCCCTCTTCTAGAGCGGATGGGGAGGGGGGGTGAGGATTCTATCTGCCCCCTGACGGTATCTGTGTGGGTGGTCAGAGTAGGTCCTGTACTCTGTGCTGGCCGGTGGCCGTGACAGGTTAGACTGCGCTGTGCAGTGGGTACCTGGCATCTCTCGGTGTGGAGTTTGTGGGTGTCCATGGGAATGTATAGGGGTCTGGCCGTGTGTGTGTGTGTGTGTGTGTGTGTGTGTGTGTGCCCACCTGCGCACTGGGAGGGGACCAGGGTGTTCAAGGTAAGGGCTGGCTGCCCGAGTAAGCGAGTAAGCCGGTGCGGGGAATGTCAGGCGCGCCAAGCGCGTGGGGGCGTGTGTGCGGGGTGGGGAGGCCGCGCTCAGGGGC